>NW_027187419.1:93744803-93757347 GCF_028583685.1 Petaurus breviceps papuanus
ATATATATATATATATATATATATATATATATATATATATATATGCAGTATTAGAATTGAGCAGTATTTTGGATGAAACCATCTCACTCTAACAAAGTATAATCAGGAAAGGTGTTGTTAAATTCTCCTTCAACAGCTCAAGTGTCACCACAAGAACAAATCTTGTATAACAAAAGGCTGATAGCAAACACATAATTGAATAGGGATCATAATAAAAGCCAGATGATGTTATCTCAAGGGAACTCAAACTCTTACAGATTATAAATGTCAATTAAGTCATTTTTCAATACTTTCCATCAAGATGTAATGAGAAAAATATTAAATGCCAAACTTTCCAAAACCTGCTTAGCAAGGACCCTTACACCAATCTCCTTCTGTAGGGCAAATTCCTTTTGATATCAATAGCACAAAATTAGATCCCAATGGACTATAATTTCCTAATCAAATTATTTGAGGAAACATATTTTAATCAATGAAGTGAAGGACAAAATGATAAGCGATACATTTTCCTCATAAATTATTAATTCAATTTTAATCTTATTCTAATATTAAATTTACCCCCCCCAAGAAAATCATCTTTCATCTACATCAATGTATGCCAATACATTATTCATTACTTGTATGAATATGAATAAAAGCATACACAGAAGTGACTTATAAAAAGTTCATATTCTAAAAGTTTCTTCTTAATTTGGCTAGTAGAGAAAATATTAAACCTAATTAACATGAAATACCTAAATATTTAGAAGTCTAGATGTTAATACAAATCTTAGCTTTACTACTAGATATTACATCATATTTAAAATGATCTTTGATTTTTATCACCTAGTTCCACCTCTGTATTGCTTTCTTTAACCAAGAATCCCTCAGTACTGTCCAGGGTACTCAACTTTAACCTCATTTGCAAAGGACTCTAGGCAAGCCAAAACACTTTTAAATGTGTTGCACACACTTTGAATGGACATGTATTGTCACAATCATGCACTGCCACCCCTAGTTGGATCTTCTTATAATCTCTTGACAATATCAGACTTCTGAAGCAACATGACCCTGATATTTCTTGCAGTTTAAAAAAAAAAAAACCACATTCCACCAGTTATTCCCTTCCTCTCCATCCCCCTAGGCCAATTTTTTTGCTGACATAATCTATAAAAGAATCATTTCTATGATTTCTCATTCATCTCTTAAAATTAATTCCATCTCATAATTTCTCTTTGATTTTTTTTTTCTCAAACAACTCAGACCTTTGCAAGTTTTTGGTCACTGCAGCTAAACCGAAATTAATTCAGAGCTACCATGAAATGCAGCTCTACTGCAGTACTCACTATAAATATTACTGAAAGTATACCTCAATTTGTGAAGTCACTCAGCAGACAAGTTCTGTGCTCTACATTACCAAATTGACACAACAGTAATAAGAAAAGCAAGAACATGAAAACAAATAACCCATATTTGAAGGAAGAAAACCTGCAGTCCAGAGGCAAAGGCAATTCAACAGCCAAGAACTGCAGTGAATCATTTGGAGCTAATAGTCACATCTGCTAATGCTCTCCCATAACACCTTCAAAGAAATGGATTTCACTCACATTTTAATCAGTCAATTCAGCAACAATCCCAGATGGATAGAGGCGTTTGTTAAGCAAACTCTAATTTGCAATTTATTTATTCATGAAGTGACTTAAAGCTGGGTTTGCTAGAGGAATTACTATGTTTACTGAAGTAGGCTGACAGTCTTGGCTTCTCTTGATAATTTCTCCTGCATCTTGCAGCATGGCTGACAATCATCTGCCAATTCTCTAGTATATTAATTATTGAATCATGCAAACATTTACCTTCAAAAGATGTAGCAAAAAATCAGTCTCCTCCAGTTTCCATAGCCCATGCAGTGTTAATAAGAAGAAACAGTCCTATTAGCTTGTACAGGTCAGCAGCGTGTATCTCCTACACTTGACCTAGCCCGCCTTACATAAGGAGAAATCAGTGCTGGATCCTGTGCGGTACAGCTAACTGAATGTCATCACTGGCAAGAATAACGGGTATTGACAGCAGGCAAGCACGCAGGCAGGCGAGTACTTTGCATGGAAATCACGGACTCTTTCCTTTTCACAATTTTGGAAGGAGCGTTAAGAATAGCAACTCAGAGAAGCTGTTCTCATTCTTTTGGTCCGAATTACCGGAAGCCGCAAAAGGTAAAGCTGTCAGCAAGTTCTGAGCAGCTTGGTAAGGAAAGCTAACACGATTGCTTCCAGAGGTCTTTGCATCCACACCTAAGAGGAAGGAGCAGAGTATTGGCTCAGACACACAGACTCCTGCGGCTGCACGGTTTTGCCTGCATTTAACTCCTCATGGTGAGTACAGGGGGAGACAGGGGCAAGGAACCTATCCCAAGAAGTATACTTTCCTAATGGCCAATTTCACTTTTCTTGAGCAAAAATCTTGTTGAATTCAAGACAATAGTATTTGTGAGCCTTTGTTTCAGATCCAGAAGTAGGTCGGTTAATATTCCCATGTGGTTAATGACAAAAAACAACAAAAAAATCAACAAACACCCCAACCCCTCCTTCCCCCAAAAGCCATAAGACCATATATGCACTTGTGTTAGAGTATAATCCCAAGCACTGCTCCTTTCTGTAGCCTATGCTGAATCTACCCTGAATGCTTCTATATTTGAATTTGCAATTGTAATCGGCCTATTTCAAACATTAAAAGTATTTTCCCCAGGGAAGAAGGAAGAAGAAGCAAAACTTATAGATCACCTTTGTTGAAATCAGTGTGTTCTTCCCTAGAGAATACTGACTGATGGCAAATTGAAATGCATGCGTTTATCCACTGATTTTTCCAATTCATTATATTTAATTTATGCAATGAAAGATGTCCTTGAAGATGTGAAATAAAGAAAAAACAGCTTGTGCAAATAGTTTGATATGATACCCTTACATGAGGAGTTATATGATACATAAAGCAATTGTAGTTTAATATGGATATTATATCATATTTGTAATTTATGAATCAACAGATGTTTAGAAGGAGCCACGAACCATTTAAAAATAATGGTAGTGTATTGTCATTCCCTCTGGAAATTCCCTTAAAATCTGGCCAAATGGAAATATTATCATAAGTAAATGGAAATAGAATCATAAGATTTAGGAATGGAAGAAACCATCTTATTCAACTTGGTCATTTTATACTGAAAGCAAATCAGGCAAAAAGATATTAAGTAACATACTCGTCAATACATTATGGGACAATGGAGATTTGAATACATCAATATCTGATGCCCTAATGAGGATCTTTTCCCACCACACCACAATGAATATCTATCATTTGAGGCTAACCAAGGAGTCTGATATACAATAACTTTTAACCTAATGATGGTGGGGTGACTGGCTAGGTGGCACAGTGAATAGAGCACTGACCCTGGAGTCAGGAGGACCTGAGTTCAAACCTGGCCTCAGACACTTAACACAAAAACTAGCTGTGTGACCTTGGGCAAGTTACTTAACCTCAACTGCCCCCCAAAAAGCAAAAAAAAAAAAAAAACAACCAAAAAAACCTAATGATGGAGTACAAAGCTTGGAATCAATACACTTGGATTTGAATCTCTGTTATGACCAACAAATTACTTGATTCCTCTAAGTCTCAGTTTCTTCATCCATAAAATGGTATAATAACTTGTACTGCCTAGTTCATGGTGTGTGTACCCCCAAAACTGTGTGCAACAGAAATTCTTACCCAAATAATACTCAGAGGTTTCTCAAGGTAGGAAGCAGAAAAGAATGGTTTATTTATGATCTCGAGAAAGGGCCACCCTCCTGACAAATGGTCAGGGAAGAGAAGCAATTTACAAAAGGGAATGATGAAGTTATAAAGCCCTAATGCAGAATTCTCCCCCATCCCCCTCCTGACCCTTTTCTTCCATTGGCTGGAAGTTAGGTGTACAATATAAGCACTGCAATCTACCTCAAGTACCAGAACAAGGAAACAGTAGATCACCCAATGTATGTTTGAGAAAGCACTTCTGTCCTTATTTGGCATATCTTTTGCTGAGGTGGCACTGGGGAGGGTCTCCATTGCTCTAAGTCCCAGATTCCTGCAAGGTCAGGTGACTTCTAAACTTAGGCCTAGTGGATGCTGAAGCCACTCTAGATTTGATTTTTCAGAATGGGGAAACCACTGCCAATTATCTCTCACAAGGGGGTTGTTGTAGGATGTATACTTGTGGTATAATTGAAAAAATGCTAGACCTGATGTAAGGAGACATGAGCTAAAACTAAATTCTGCCACTTACTGACTGTGAACACTGGAAATGTACTTAACTTTTCTAATGCTCAGTTTTCTAATTTGAAAAATTAGATATTTGTACTATCCACCTTCACAGAGCTCTTGTAAGTATATGATGCAATTTGGGGTGCTAGGAACCCCAAAATCTAAGAGTACAGGGTGAGTCCGATTGGGATGAATTAATGTACTTAACGTCAGTCTTTCAGTCAAGGGGGCAATGTTTATTATAGTGGCCAGGAGGAGGGGGCAGAGATTCCTAGTCAGTCCTCGAATTTGATGAGGTTGGGACTAATACTTAATATACAGAAAAAAGGACTGTGGGACGATCTGGATAGGATTAAGGAGTGATGAATAGCCTGGGGTGGACCAGTTGCCCAGTGAAAGGATGTCCTATAGGCTAATTAGATGATCTAGGCAGGATTAAGGAGTATCAAGTAAGCTATTGAAGTAGTTTAGGTGGGCTGGGGTGTGCCATATGCCTTAGGCTAGAAGCCAGTGATCCTAGCAGCTGAAAATGTGTGAGAAAGTTCAGGGACTGGCTTGCTTTCAGAGACATAGTCTTTTCCTTTAGGGGTCCAGGTCTCATAACCCCATCAGATAGTGTTATTATTATATATCCTTATGAAACACAGTTACACAGAGATGATGTCTTCCATTCTTTAAAATGTTACAATATAGTTATGTGACATGTTTATACAATGCAATTATAAAATCAGAAAGTGATAAATTTGTAGAGGAAACCCAGGGGCCATCAGGTTTCTCTCTATGCCATCACTAAATTGAACCCATCACTATTCGATTCCATAGGTGGGATTAGTATTGGGGTAGCTAGGTAATATAGTGAATACAGCACAGGACTTAGTCAAGAAAACCTGAATATATTAAATAATAATTAATATGTATATGTTATATACAAGATACTATATAAATAATATTATTATATAATATTATTACATATTATACATAATAAATTATATATACATACTTCCCTTTTCTCTAGTTTCACCCTTTCTTTCTTAACATATACATTTTAATACTGACAAATTTATAAAACTTTCTGGATCATATTTCAGACTATACTGCTTTAATTTCAAAATCAGTTGATTGAGATATAGATTTTTTTTTCAAATCTAGTTCCCACAGTGAAAACATATTTGCAATAGAAGGTTACCTGAGTAACAAGAACTCATATTTAGATTAGCACTATAAGCTGGACAATGAATTTTCATTATAACAGTCCTGTAAGGAATGTGGTATATTTTGTCAATTATCCTGATTTTGTAGGGGAGTAAACCAACAAGTGGGCACTGGGTGCCATAGTAGATAGAGTACTGGGCCTGGAGTCAGGAAGACCTGAGTTCAAATTTAACCTCAGATATTTATTAGCTGTGTGTCCCTGGGCAAGTCACTTAACCCTGTTTGCCTCAGTTTCCTCATCTGTAAAATAGTCTGGAGAAGGATAATGGCAAGTCACTTCAGGATCTGCCAAGACAACCCCAAATGGGGTCATGAAGAGTTGGACACAGACTGAACAACAAACCAAGTTGCCAGAATTTAAGTGAAATGTTGAAGATTTTAGAGAAAGTAAGTGGTAGAGACAGGATTATAAGAAAATTTATACAGGATTTAGAATTTAGTAGTCGCCTAATCCAGATTCTTTATGTGTGGGATAGAAACCACTGCCAGATCTTCAAAATTGAAGTCTGACCCAGAGATCAGAAAAAGTCTTTATTCTTTCTCAGGAGAAAAGGCACAGCCCATATTGCTCAAGGGACAGGGAGTACAAATTGCAGAAGTTCCAAGGCTTCTGTTATCCTAATCCTAACCCAGCCCACTCAGGGGTTGGTCTGTGGGGTGGGCTCACAATCTCAAACTAATTGGCACAAAGCAATCTCATCCCTTCATTACTATAATTATTCATTTGACCCTTCTATCCCATCAGAAGGAAACATCCTTCAACCCCCTTACTTGTGCATTTTTACACACCAAATTTGGGGGAGGGGCAACCAATGAGAAGAAGGCTAGTGCTGTTTCCTGTTGCCCCCTTCTGGGGCCTGTAGAAACTTAACCCTTTGCTATCTCTCACATTTATTTTTACAAATGAAGAAATTGATACCCGGAGAGTTTAAGAGACTTACTAAATGCAACACAAACAAAAAACTGAATAGTCACAAGTCAAATTCAAATCTTTTGACTCCTAATCATGTTCTTTTTCATTATACCACAACTTTCCTCTACTACTCCACCCCCAAGTCATTTGACTCCAAAGGCAGTGTTCATTCCACTCACCACCCAAATCTTGGACTTAGATGTTGTTTTAGAGACTATCTAGTCCAACACATACCTCTGAATTTAAATCTGAGTATCTCTAGTGCAGGCGTATCGTTGATGAATGAGTTCCCTAAGCTGCCTGATTCAATCGAAGGGCATGAGATTTTGTTGGGAGATATTTGAAGGGGTACAGCCTCATGAAAGTGTAAGCCTGGCCTGCTTTGCTGAAAGTTCATAGAACTCTTGATTGGTTGGCTATAACAGGTTTCCCATTCCCATCTTTCAGAATACAGACCTGTTGTACTACTCAATGCTAGCCTGAGAATGTGTGGGAAAAGAAACAGGGAGAGAGGAGAAGAGGGAAGGGGAGGAGAAGAAAAGAGAGAAGAAGAGAGGGGAGAGGAAAATAAAGGAAAGGAGAGGGGAGTGAGAGTAAGAGGGGGAGGGGGACAGTAGTTAAAGTAGTAAAACTTTGCTTCCTGTAGAAGTTAATTGAGGATTTTAGAATCTAATTTAAAACTATTTATCTAATTTAATTTTTAAAAATTAAAAACAAAACCTTGACAATAAACTCTATGAAGGAAAGGAAAATGTGTTATATGATAATTTTATCTCCCCAAAATAAGTACAATATTCTATACATAGTAGCTGCTTAATACCATTTGTTGAATTGAGTAGAAATAACCTTTTTAATAGAAGGAACCCGTATTTGATATTCATATCTGCTCCAAACTAATGTGGTTCTGTTCAGGTTTGGGGTTTAGGGGTGGTCAAGACCCCAAAATACCAACTCACCGGATCCTGTTGAATGCATTTGACTCAAACCTTTTCTCAGCCAAAGCAAAGTTTTATTAAAGATTCACCACAATGGTTAGACTCTTAAGGAGCCTTAGTATTTGTGAGGCTTGTATTTGACGTGGTCTGATTCTGCTCTAGATTGAATCTCTGTACTTTCAAGAGCCAAGATAGATCTTATATACAAAAGACTGTGGGAAGGATCTAGGATGGTCTAGAGGAGGGGTGGGGAGGGTCTTGAGGAAGGGTCTAAGGAGGATCTTGAGGAACTGAGGTCAGACTCTAGGAATGGGATTAAGGGTAGGAAATAGCTAAAGGCTACCCGGAGAATACAGATAATGGAGGGCTAGGCTAGTTTAAGGGTAACAGATTTGGGCCTAGCAACAATGAAAGGCTAATTGCCTCTGGCAAATGCCTCTTCAAGTAGGAAGATTCAATCAGAGTTCTAGGGGTTTCCCACAGCCTGTACCCCATCAGTTCTACAACAGTTTCTAGCACTAACTAAATAGATGAAGTTCAAAGTTTTTATAAGTAATTTTTTTTCCCACAAATCAACATAGATCAGAAAGTATGCCTAGAGGCTCTGCTTATGAGGTCAAGGGGCAATAATAGAGGGAAGAGACACAAGGTTCAGGATAAATTTCCTAGCTGTTGTGTGGGTATGTGACAGAAAAATGAAAGTTCCCTAGCCTTGGGTCACAGAGTTCACACTCCCAGACCTTGATATCTATTTATTTCCCTTGAGACAAGTCTTGGGAGATAGGGACAGTAACTGTGAGCTTCAGGCTCCTATTTTTCAGAAGTTCAAACTAAGGAGTCTGCCACTGTCAAAGTTCAGATATGTTCTAGGGAATTGCAGTGAAGCTACTCATGCATACTCATTGATCAGAAACACCTCAGGCAGAGCAAGGGACACCACTGGAATGGATTGTCCTCAGGTGGAGAGTGACTCCAGAAATTTCATTATTTGAAGAGACTTACACAGGAGGTAAAATGGAGTCAGATGGTCCTCTCTTTCCCAGGCCCTAAGTCAAGGGGGCTAGGCATAGCTAGTACATGATGCCAAATAAGTACTATCGTGGAAAGAATTCTGGGTCCCCTTAGTTGAGGGGGCTCAGGTCTTGATATGCTTATCAATCACCCTGAAGTTGGTTAGCAAGATCCTGGTACTGAAGGAACTAGACTGTTATGACCACAACACAGAGTGCCCCAGTATCAACGAATCAAAGGTCACTATATCTAACCTGGCTGGAAACAGAGAAATTGCACATTTTTTTTGGTAGCATCCTGAAGATAGATCCTGGAAATGTTTCCCTAACAGGAAGGTGAACTATGGAGGTGATTATATATATAATGACCAATAGAGAGTTAATACTCAGGATAAGTAGAGAGATAGTCAGAAAGTTTGCAATTACCTTGATGAATTCAATTCACCAGGTTCAGATGAACTACTTTACATATACTAAAGGGACTTTAGTGATTTCTATAGCATTGCCATTGAAAGACTATGAATAAAGAGAAACTAAAGAACAGGAGAAAGAAAATGTCCTATTTTTTTTTCCCAAAAGAAAGACAAAACTTCAAATTATAGACCAGTGATACTGACTTCAATTCCTGGCAAAATTTTAGACTGTATTATTCAAATGAAATCTACAAAAGAAGCACTGATCACAATGATACCGCTTGGTCACAACAAGTAGGGAGGAGGAAATGAGCTTTTATTAAGAATTTTATTTTATTTTATTTATTTTATTAAGAATTTTATTAATTATCTTTGTTCCAGGAACTGTTCTAAGTACTTAAGTATTATTTCACTTGATCTTTACAACTCAAGGAGGTAGGTGCTATTATTATCATCATCATTTTACAGTTGAGGAAACTGAGGCAGAGATTGAGTGACTTGCCCAGAGTCACACAGATAATATCTGTCACTGGATTTGACTCAGGTCTTCCTGCATGTGTGTTCTGTCCACTGCATCAACTAGCATTTCAGGTAAGGAGGACAGACAGTAAAAATGCATAAAGTCAGGAGCTTTGTTCAAGAAACAGAAAAAAAAGGCCAGTGAAACTGGGGATGAATGGAATATATGGACAATACATAAATTCTAACCAGAAAAATCCACATTTGAGGAAGCAAAGTCTTACTACTTGATTACTGTCCCCCTCCACCTCTCTTACTCTGCTTGCCCTCTCCCCTCCCTTCTTTTTCTCTCCCTTCTCTGCTCTTCTCTTCTCCCCTCCCCTCCCATTTTCTCTCTCCCTCTTCCTTTTTCCACACACTCGAAGGCTAACCACATTACTTAAGTGTATGATTTTGAGAAACTTCTTTAGTCTACTAGCTTATTGAAATGGTTTCTACTTCTGGCCCCCTGGGAATCATTTTGTTCTCAAGTCAATTTTAGACTCAGAGAATAGTGGCAGAATGAAGGTTTTGTTGGAAGGATGCTGAGATGAATAATCAATTTGTAAAAAAAATTAAAATTTGATTAAAGTTTTTAAGTTCAATTAAACTGATTGATATGACAAACCAGATTTAGTCCTGGATTTCTGTAGGTAGGGTTAATCCTCAGTAACTCCTGAAGGTACTCATTAATAAGACTTGAACCTCTGCTGGTGGACTGTGGTGGGCTATGATAGTGGTAGTAGGGGAAAAGTCACAAAACTAACCCAGAAGTAACTTTAATTGGTAAGCTTGGATCCCAGTCAAAAAATTCTTTGTAGATTTACAGCTGTCTTTCTCCACATTTTTAGTTTGTCACAGATTTCATAGGTTCACCAGTCCAACCACATGATCCTTTCATGATGCACCCTCACTTTCTTCCCCTCCCACATAGATATACCTAGACAAATAATGTTATTTTACAGAAAACAGAATTTGTGGTTTCACAATTTGGACATTAATGTTTAAAATATTCTGGCACAAAGACCTTACTTCTCTCCATTACTCTTCCTTTTCAATATCCTTTCACATTAAGGTCACATCAAGGAGATTGATTATATTAAGGAGAAATTTTCTTTTAGATCCTAATCCCTCTTTCCTCTTTCTGGCTCTGTTCCTGGTTTTTTAACTTCAAACTCATGTTTTCTTATCCTGAACTTCTCTTGGTTCCTGAGGTCTCCTTATCCTAGAATATCCAACCATTCATGTGATCTTCTCAACATGAAACATCCCTCTATAAGGTTTATTCCCTGCTACCATTGTTCAGCTCCTCCTGGAGTCTCCATTTTGTGGAATAGCCCCATCTGACCTTCATTCCTGTCACATCCCTGTTCTTGGCTTCTGGACTTCAAAAACATGCCCTGTAAACAATCCCCCACTTTTCAGCTCCCCTTTATGTGCTGTCTTCTCCTAATAGAATGCCATAATTCTATAAGAAATTATGAATATGAGTAATTCAGAGAAACATGGAATGATTTGATGAAATGACACAGAGTGAAATGAGCAGAACCGTGACAACAATGCAATATCAACAACAGCATAAAAAATAATGTTAAAAGTCAGCTGAATTTATATAAATGGTAAAAATGATCAATCTCAGGTAAGCTCAGGTCAGCTTAGATAAGAGGCTAGAGTCTATGGCTATTGAATTTATTATATGCTATTGACAAGGGAGGATAGGTGTTTCAGGTACCCCAATAGCCAGAGTCCCTGGAAATTATTCTGGAATGAACTAACTGACTCAAGCATTCTCTAAGTCAAGGTGGCAAAGATTTATTGTTATACTATACAGCAGGCAAGAATTCTTAGGGAACCTGCAACCTTAGAGGGGGTATATTATAGTTTATATAGGATAACTATAGTAAAACTTGTGCCCAATATGCTAGCTAGGTGAGTCAGGGTGGGATGAGGGAGGAGTTAAAGAGTGGTCAGTTCTTAAAGGAACATGCACTTTTAATATCTACTGTATAAGTATTTTACCCAGAGTTCACTGGGAAATAGCCTGGGGGGGGGGGGGAGGTCAGCTACATGGAGGAGTGATTTTAGGCTTGAAATGTCACTAAGTCAGCTAGTGGTTAGGGCTGACCAAACTGCCACCCATCAATATCATGTTTGACAAGATGGATGTTGGAACTATACATATGTCCCAAGGTAAGGAGGGCTTCAGGATGTATATAATGAGCTAGGGAGTTACTTATAGATAATCTAGTGAAGGATTCATAGGTGCAGCTTGTTATTGTACCAAAGGGAGATAAACATTTGGCTGGGGCTTGATCATGAATGGTTTCTAGGCAGAGTACTGGCAGGGGGAGAAGAGGGCAGAGAGAATGTTATGAGGCTAGGGAGATTTGATGGGAGGGAGAAATGTGATTTTACAAACTTATTTTACAAATTGAGGTTGAAACACAGGCACCCAATCACCCCATCGCTATCATATGTACTCATGGCCTTTTTGTTTGGCTTAAATATTTTTCTGTTTCAAGAGAGGATTCACAGGTAATATAAATATATACACATACAAAATAAAGCAAATATGTTTTATGTATACACATATACGTATACATACACACGTGGGGGGGGTGGGGGGTGTACCTTTTTGCCTCAGTTACTCATCTGTAAAATGAGCTAGAGAAGGTAATGGCAAACCATTCCAGTATCTTTGCCAAGAAAAAAAAAAGCTGGCAAAGATACTGGAGTGGTTTGCCATTTCCTTCTCCAGCTCATTTTACAGATGAGGAACTGAGACAAATAAGGTTAATTGATTTGCCCAGGGTCACACAGTTAGTAGGTGTCTGAGATCAGATTTGAACTAAGAAAGATGTCTTCCTGACTATCTTGGGCAAATCACTTAACTTCATTGAACTCCAGTTTCCTCATTTATAAACTGGGGATAACAACAATAATACTTTATGAGACTATGGTGAATAAAGTGCTTTACTAACCTGAAAATATTTGATGAATATGTACTCTTTCTCTCTCTGTCTCTCTCTCTCTCTGTCTCTCTCTCTCTGTCTCTCTCTCTCTGTCTTTCTCTCTCTGTCTCTCTCTCTCTCTCTCTCTCTCTCTCTCTCTCTCTCTCTCTCTCTCTCTCTCTCTCTCTCTCTCTCTCTCTCTCTCTCTCTCTCTCTCTCTCTCTCTCTCTCTCTCTCTCTCTCTCTCTCTCCCTCTGTCTCTCTCTCTGTCTCTGTCTCTCTGTCTCTGTCTCTGTCTCTCTCTGTCTCTGTCTCTGTCTCTCTGTCTCTCTCTCTGTCTCTCTCT
>NW_027187419.1:93757447-93778608 GCF_028583685.1 Petaurus breviceps papuanus
TCTCTCTGTCTCTCTCTCTCTCTCTCTCTGTCTTTCTCTCTCTCTCTCTCCCTCCCTCTCTCTTTCTCTCTCCAAGTTTTGTCCAAACCAGGATGTCAGTCTGATTTATGAGCTTAGTGCATTTTTGGTCAGTCAACCAATCAATCCATCAAGAAATATTTATTGGGCATCATCCCTAATTTATTGTTTCTGAAAAATCCTTAAACAGTTTAAGTCAGTATTCCAACTTGTTAAGTTTGGAACCCACTATTCAGAATTCAGATTTCTATTCACGTTTCTTAGCTTATAATTGAAATGTGATGTGAAGATGTCCTTATAGTAGGGGGAGGGGACAATGAATTAGAGAGATGCTCCTGTTTTTGCATAGTGTTTTAATTAATAATAAAATTTCTGCTATTTATATAGCACTTAAAAGTACACAAAATGCTCTACAAATATTATCTCATTTTATCTTCATGACAGCCTGGGAAGTAGGTGCCATTATTACTCCCAATTTACAGATAAAGAAACCGAAGTAGACAGAGGTTGAATGACTTGCACATAGTTAGTAAATGTCAAGTAATATTTGAACTCAAATTTTATTTACTCCAGATTCCAGGCTCTAGCCACTCCAAAGAAAAGAAAAGGAAAAAGAAAGGAAAAAAAGTTCAGGAAAGGATAGGGAAATGAAAAGGAAAGGGAAAGGAAGGCAAAGAAAGGCAAGGAAGGGAAATAAAAGCTAAAATACACTTAGAGATTTCAATTTCCTCAAGAAAGCAGATAATAGATATGCTAAAATACACCTGCATAATAATCCTACCTACATATCATCAGATTTTGTTTCTTTTCTTTTCTTTTATCTTCTTTTCTCTTCCTTCCTTCCTTCCTTCCTTCCTTCCTTCTTTCCTTCTTTCCTTCCTTCCTCCCTCCCTCTGTTCCTTCCTTGCTTCCTCCTTCCCTCCCTCCTTCTCTTCCTCCCTTCCTTCTTTCTTTTTCTTTTCTTTTTATAATAGATTGTGAGAGCTAGAAGGGATTTTTTAGTTCCTTGACCAATTACTACTTATGTGACCTAGGGAAAGTCCCTTAACTTCTCTGGGGCTCCATTTCTTTATCTGTAAAATGAGGAAAACAGGGAGTTATACAACATAACCTTTAAGGGTCTAAGCTTATTAGACTTTCTAAGCTCTAAGTTTATTAGAAGAGGGATCATCTTCTCAGTCCCTCAGGTCTACCTAGGAGTCTTCCTTGACTCTTCTCTATGTTTCACAGACACCAAACCCTCATATCCAATCTGTTGCCAAAGCTTATCAATTTTACCTTAGCTACATCTCTCAAATATGTCCCCCTACTCTTCTCTGATGCTAACACCACTCTGGTATAGGCCCTCATCACCTCACACCAGGACTCTTGCATTAGCCAGCGGGTACATTTGTCTGCTTGCCTCAAGTCTTTCCTTACTCCTCCATTTAGCCACCAAAGTGATTTTCTTAAAGTACAAGGCTGACCATGTCACCCTCCTATTCAATAAACTCCAGTCTCCATCTTGTCTCCAGAATCAAATACAAAGCCTGTTTGGTGTTCAAAGCTGTTCATAGCTTTGTTCCTCTCCACTTCTCTTTTCCAGTCTTAATACACTTTATTTCCCACTACATATTCTTTGATACAGTGACCTTGGACTCTGGACTTTTCCTTGATCAAGACACTCCATCTCTTGGCTCCAGATATTTCCACTAGTTGTCCCGAATTCCTGGAATGTTTTTCCTCCTTATCTTTGCCTAATGACTTCTTCCTTTAAGTTCCACCTAAAATCCCTTCTTTCCCTGGAACCTTTCCCAACCCCTCTTAATTCTAGTGCCTTCTCTCTGATAATCACTTCCAATTTATCACCTGTAGAATGTGTTTGTGTATAGTTGTTTGTACATTGTCTCTTCCATTAGGTTTTAAGCTCCTTGAGGGAAGGAACTATCTCTTGTCTCTTTTTTTATTCCCAGTACTTAGCACACATAGTAGGTGCTTAATAATTGTTTATTGATTGGTTCATTATCCTCTGATTCCTTGCATATAGATAAGGAAATTGAGTCATCAAACTCAGAGTGAACCATTCAAAGTAAAAGCAAAATTAAAATCTTGGTCCTGTGCCGTCATGTAATGTTCTTTCCACTCTGTCACCACACCGTTATCCTCTAATTTAAATTTCTTTCTCCTGCCAGATTTCATTTCATTTTGTTTAGCACTATTTGCAGATCAGGAGTCCTTTTTAATTTAAAAAAATAATTCATTTATTCAAAATAATCAATTTAATGCTTCTATATAGACATAACTTGTCAAAAGTCATTAACACTGGATCATGATAGAAATTAGAATTGGAAGATGCCATAATTTGTCACCCACAAATCATACTCTAAAAGGATATCCCAGTCATGAAATGTAGGTATTAATGGTAAAAACCAAATGAAAAAACAAATGGCTTCCTAAACTGAGTTAGATTAAGGATAATTTAACTAATATTGCAATAACACATTAAGTTGGAATGCAGAATCTAGTTCAATAAATAAGTCATTCCCTATGATCAGAAGCTGTTAACAAAGTTGAGTCTAGGTAAAGTAGGAACAGAGAGAATTCAGACACTTCAGAAACCAGCATTAGGATTCAGTAGAAGCAAAAACTGCAGAATCTACAGGATTATAGGATTTGCTTGCTCCCTGTATGCCAGCTTTGTTCTAATTTCCAGCCCCATTTCCCCCTACTTTCTGATGTCTCACTAGAACTCCCACATTCAGTTAGCTGCAGGCCTTGGACACAGCTTGTACATGCAACTTTAGAATGCAAATGTGCTGTATTTAGTGAAAATTTAAACATAACAGTTTTCCCCCACAGTGACCATAGATATAGTAAATTATCCTCTTAGTATGCCTTTTATGCATCTGAAGAAAATTAGAAATTGGGCTAATGTACAATATCATGCTTAGAAACAAAGCCTCTCTCAAATATTCAAATATTCCACATGCATGTGGCCTGTGGAAGAGCTGTTTATTAACCACAAACTTGCCATGAAACCTTTGTCTTACCCAACATTCTAGTACAACATTTGGCTCTTCTAAAAATATCATCCCATTGTTTCACCCAGAGCTGGGATTAGAATGAGTGAATAATTGTTCAGCTCCTTAAAATTCAATGATGAAAAGGTCTTCAGAAGTGCCGAGACTTGCAATTCTTTTAAATAGCTATCATTCCCAAAATGACTTATGCTGGAGGGTTGAAAGTCTCAGAAGTGATTAGTCAACTAGCCAAACAGCTGCACATTTCTCTGGATTTAAAAATGCTGTTTTCTTTGCAGCCACATTCTCAATGCAAAGAGTTGTGTTTTTTTAAAAGCAAAACATGCTTTGTCAGCATGATTGACTAAGCAGTACAATTTTATATCTATTCATCCCAGCTTTAAGACACTATAAATAAATAAATCATAAGTTGAGATCAGCAACGGCAAACATTTTTTTTAAACAGAGTAGGAGGAAACCCCAAATGTGGCCCATATCAGCAAAGCCCACCTAGGAATTAGAACTGGAAAGGACCTCAGAGATTGCCTAGTTCACGCCATTCACTTTATAGATAAGGAAATCAGAGCTCCAGAAAGGGGAAGTAATTTCTTCAAGGTCAAAAAGGTTCTCTGATTTCCAATTTTTCACTCTTTCTGCTTTACCATGTTGACTCTGGTTGCACAGAAACATATTTTAAACCTTGTGGGAGAGGCTTTCATGATATGAAAAGACCAGATATACTTTGGGGAATTTCTCATCTCTTTGGCTTGTTCTCTATATCCAGAAAATCTAGTAACATTAAAGTTCACAAAATTCAAAATAGAAACTTTTTAAAAATAGATTGAAGAAGAGGATTCTGGAAAAATGGAATAGTAGGTGAGAAAATTTCAAGCTCTCAAGATTTGCCTCCACAAAAGAGATAAAATAGCGCCTCTGGGCAAATACAGGACCAAGAAAACAAATCAGAGTAAGGGCAGAACCTGGGTCTTCTTGGGACAATCATAGAAGACCTAAAGAAAAATCCCAGGACTAGATTTCCTCTCTGGAAGACTAAACACTTCCAGGCTAGGGTTTACTTTAACAAATACCAAGCTGCTTAAACAACATGCCTCCAGCCCAGGGGTTAGCTGGGTTGGGCAGTTGCCTCAGCCTGGCCAATGGATCAAGAAGAGAAACCATAAGAATAATTGGATTACCTGAAAGTTCTGATCAAAAAAAGAATCTTAATACAACAATATAAGAAATAATTAAAGAAAATTGTCTTGAAAGCATCAGGACAAGAAAGCAGAAATAGAAAAAAATCCACCCATCACCACCTGAAAGATATTCTACAAGGAAAACTCACAGGAATATTATGGTTAAATTCTGAAACTACATTCATCCTCTTCCTCCCTTGTCACCCACCCTTACTGGGAAGGTAAGCAGTTCAATATAGGTTGTACATGTGTAGCTATGCAAAACATTTCCATAGTGGTTATATTGTAGAAGACTGCCTATATTTTCCTCCCTCCTATCCCACCTCCCACTTGTTCTATTCTGTACTTTGATTCTGTCCCTTTTCTAAAATGGGTGCTTCCAACCTCCCCCACCCCCAGCCCACCCTTCCTTCCATTATCCCTCCTTTCATTCCCTTCCCCCCTACTCTCCTGTAGGATGAGATACCCTATTTAGAATGTATGTCATTCCCTCCTTAAGCCAAATTCAATGAGAATAAGGTTGACTATTCCCTTTTGCCTTCCCATTCTTCCCCTCCATTGTAACTGTTTTCCCTTGCTTCTTCTATATGAGATAGTTTACCCCATTCTGTCTCTCCCCATCTCCTCTCATTATATTCCTCTCTCACCTCTTAATTTCACATTTTAGGTATCATTCCTTCCTATTAAATTGGTCCTGTGTCCTCTATCTATGTATACCTGTACACATATATACACACACTCACATATGTATTCATACGCCCATATACTCTCCTATATAGACATATATATGTCAATTCATTTTTCAATAATTTTTCAATTCGATGATTTTCTTACTTTCAGTTCAATAATTTTCTTACTTTCAATTTCATTACTCTCTTCTTTGATTTTCAGAATTTTTAATTTGGTATTGAATTGGGGATTTTAAATTTGTTATTTTTCTAGCTTTTTTAGTTGCATGCCCAATCCATCAATCTCTTCTTTCTCTATTTTATTCATGTAAGCATTTAGAGTTATAAAATTTACCCTAAGAGTTGCTTTAGCTGCATCCCATAAGTTTTGGTATGTTGTCTTATTATTCTCATTCTCTTTGAGGAAATTATTGACAGTTTCTATGATTTGTTCTTTGACCCACTCATTCTTTATGATTGAATTATTCAGTTTCCAATTAATTTTTAGTGTATCTTTCCATGGACCTTTATTACATGTAATTTTTATTGCATTATAATCTGAAAAAGAATGCTTTTAATATTTCTACCTTTCTGAATTTCATTGTGAGGTTTTTATGCCCTAAGTACATGGTCAATTTTTGTGTAGGTGCTATGTACTACTGAGAAAAAAAGGTGTATTCCTTTCTATCCCCATTCAGTTTTATCCTGAGGTCTGTCATATCTGACTTTTCTAAAATTCTACTTACCTCCTTAACTTCTTTATTTTGTGGTTAGATTCACCTAGTTCTGGGCGGGGGCGGGGGGAGGTTGAGGTCCCTCACTAGTATAGTTTTACTGTCTATTTCTTCCTGTAACTCACTTAACTTCTCTAAGAATTTGGATACTATACCACTTGGTGCATATATGTTTAATATTGAAAGTACTTCACTGCCTATGGTAATTTTTAGCAAGATATAGTTTCTTTCCTTATCTCTTTTAATTAGATCTGTTTTTGTTTTTGCTTCATCTGAGGTTAGAATTGCTATCCCTGCTATTTTTTTACTTTAACTCAATCATAATAGATTCTGCTCCATCCTTTTAGCTTTACTCTGTGTGTATCTCTCTACTTCAAATGTGTTTCTTATAAACAACACATTGTAGGATTCTGCTTTTTAATCCACTCTGTTATCCACTTCTGTTTTATGGGAGAGTTCATCCCATTCATATTCATACTTGGGATTATTAGTTGAATATTTCCCTCCATCCTACTCCCTCCCCCATTCATACTTTTCTCTCTCTTTCATATTTTTCTCTCCCTATTCATCAATGTTTTGCTTCTGACCACCACCTCCTTCAATCTGCCCTCCCTTCTATCAGCCCCTCTCCCTTTTCTTTCCCCTTTTCCCTCCTACTTCTGCCATCTCTTCTGCCCTCCCTTCTATGAGTTCTATGAGCCCCCCACTTTTCTTTTCTTTCCCCTTTCCCCTCCTACTTCCATATAGAGTAAGATACATTTCTATACCCAATTAAGTGTGGATGTTATCCTCTTTGAGTGAAACCTGATAAGAGTAAGGTTCAAACAATGCTCCCTCCCTTCTTTCTCTCTAATGTAATAGGTCTTTTGCACCTCTTCAAGTGATCTAATTTGCCCTATTCTTCCTCCTCCTTTCTTCCTCTCCCAGTACAATTCTTTTTTTAAATTTTATTTTTTTTAATATCATCACATCAAAGTTAAATTATACCCACACCCTCTGTCTATGTATACTTCTTCTAATTGCCCTAATAGAGCTCAGGGAACTTCCTGGTTTCTCTCAGTCATCTTTGCTCTGCCTCCCAAAAGATATTTTTAAAACCTCAATTATGGGGTCCATGAGTGACTGGTAGTACATTATAGGTATATTAACTGTGTGTTAAGCATTTTTTAAAGACTCAGGCATAAATAGATTCATAACTGGACAAACTCTAAAGCTTCACATAAATAAAATCAGTGCCAATTGTTTACCACAAGAAAGCAATAACTACTTTGAGGTTTGTGCTATGGGTATGGTTGTCCCCAATATATGTTGCTTTTAAAAAGTAATTCCATTTAACTTTAATTCAAAAGTTTTCTTTACAAATGAACCAATTTAAATTTTAAATCTTTCCTTGTTTCTTTCTGGATAGGAGAAGGGGGAATGGCATTTATTTTTTTGTATTCAAATTTGGAAATATAATCTCTGATATGTGAAGTTATGGTTATTTCTAGTTGACAGTTAAATATAATTGAAATTGGTTTTAGTTGCCCTTGCTTCAACTCTTCAAGGATCCATTATTCCTTGGGTCTGGGGGCTCCAACCATAAAACAGAATGTTCTCATTTCTTTTTGCTCTTCTTCTGCCATGCACTATATTCTTTCCTTTTCCCTTAGCAGTTCCAATAAGAAATCTGCTTGAATGGAGTATTTCCCTGGATACTTTAGCTAATTATATGCCTCACCTTTGGTAGCTTTCTTTTAGCATTATCCTAGGAATTGGGAGAGACCACACTGCAAGTGTGGGGTGAGTGGCAAAGATAAGGAGGCAGAGATGCAAACATCAGGGATACTGGCAGCATCTAATCCAATCCCTTCATTTTACAAAAGAGGAAACAGAGGCCTTTCTTAGTGGTAGAACCAGGAGTAGAACCTAGTTCCACTATTTCCCAACCTATGTTCTTTCTGCTAGCTGCAAACAACTACAGAAGATATTTTAAATAAGATCCTATAAATTCCACTGATAATATAGAAAAGGAAATGAACTAGATATATAATTTAATTGGTATGGCAAACTCCCAGATGAAGAAATTCCATCTACCAATGCAGGCCAGCATGTTCTTTGAGACTTTACAGTCTTATGAGGTCTGTGTACTTTTTTCTAATATTTGATAACTATTTCAAAAAATGTAGTTTCCTTTGCAATCATATATATTTAATTTTATACTTTTGACAATATTATTCTGAGGAGTCCATAGCCTTCACCAAACTGCCAAGATCCATGACCCCAAAATACCTAAGAACTCTTGGACTAGAGCATTGAAATATTAAATGACTTGCTCAAGATCATGCAGCCAATATATTTCAGAAGTGGGGCTCTAATTCAGGTCTTCTTGGTTTTGAGGTTACTCTTCATTCACTATACCATACGTATGTCCATGTCATGAAATAAAGTCTTTATGATACCTCACAGGACCTAGAAAATGGTCAGACAACCCTGTACCAGAATTTTCAGGAATATGTCCATTGGACTGAATGCCTGGTGTACTCTGTGTTGGCTGGATGTCTATTGTCATTATCTCATACTTGTCAAGTAGCCCAGACTGGCTTTGTCAAGTTAGGCCCTAAGAATTTGGGAAGTCTGTATGGCCAGTATCAACTCTATAAATAACTTTTTACCACCTTTCCCCAGGTAACTTCAGTCTTTTTCTTTTCTTAGAAGAGAAAAATATTTTAGAAAAATAAAGCTAGAGGTTCCACGAAGGGTAAGAGATTGTGAGCAATTAAAAGCAGAAACATTTCATGTCTTTAGCAATTTTCAGCTTGATAGAATATAGCCTTTGTGACCCTTGTCACAAAGGGTCCAGGGATATTTTATGGGACAGTATACTTCTTTAGACTAGAGTTCTCATTCAGAAACCTGGGAAAATCTTTCCATTGAACTGTCTATCAGACTAGAACCAATTTCCTTAAGCATGTTGACCATTGTGAATCTGAAGGAAGTTTTATAAAAAGAAAAATAAATGAATAAAGATTTAATCAGTAGCAAATAAAACTTTAGTAACTCAATATCCCAACAGTCCTAAATGAGTCTTTTTAAAAATCAACTTTATTTTCAGTTCTGAATTTTGTCCCTCCAACTTTCCTCTTTCCCCACCCACTGAGGAGGCAAGAAAAACAAAATCCATTGCAACCATATATATGTATGTATGTATGTATATGTATATACTCACACATATGTGTATATACATACACATATACTTACATATATATGAATTTATGTATACACACATATATATAGTCTAGCAAAGCAAACTTCCTTATTTGCTATGTCCAAAAAGAAATAAAAACTGTTTCCTTACAAAATGCTAACCCTTCTTCTTTAAGTTAGTTTCTAGTGTTCTTTCTATACTGAGCTACAGTAAAACCCTGGAAATGAATTTATTTTCAGAAGTGTAAGAGAAATATCATCTCAATTTTGGAATCTATGCTACCTCTCAACATTAGAACTGCTCATTCTTTCTCCAAGAGTTAACAGAGCACCCCACTTGTCACCCAATTTGCTTGCCCAATTTATAGTCTCTCTATATAGGCAAGAATCATCAGATCACTAAGACTGAATGCAATAATCCTATCATGATACCTATTCTAGGTAACATAAAATTCAACAAATAACGCAGCTAGTACATGTAAGGTCCTAAAACATTGTGTTAACAACAGCTCCTAAGGCATTCAAATCCCAGGATCCCTGCCTGAAATCCTCCTTTGTTAGGTTGGGACCATCTGTGGTTCTAGCCTTTTGTTGTAAAATGCTCCCTAAAAAGGTTCTGAAACTAGAATTTGTGAATTATTTGATAAAAAGAATTATAGGATACTATATATCTTAGTGGTTTACCAGAAGTCTAACCCTTTAAGACCAAAACCCAATGATCCTGAGACTTTATCACTATAGAGAATGATTAAATTGACCCATTCCTTACAGACTTCTGAAGATTTGAAAAGGCAATGGTCAAAAAAAGTGATGTCTGGAATAAAAGAAGTCTACATATTACTGTAGGTAATAGGTTTCTCTACTCTTATGCCACATAAAGACATAGAGCTACTTTAAGACCAGGTATTCTGTAAAAATAGCAGTGGAATTTTACCAGTCACTCAACAAGTTTTTATTAAGCATCTACTATTTCCAGGCATAGTGCTAAGCATAAGAAAGGGGGGGGGGGGAATAAACATTTATATAGTACCTACTATATTCCAGGCACTGTGCCAAGAGCTTTTTTTTTCATAAATGTTATTTCATTTGAGTCACACCACAAGATAGGGGCTATTATTCACATTTTATAGTTAAGGAACTTGAAATGAGCGTAGGTTAAATGACTTGACCAGGGTCACATAGGTTGTGTTTGATGTAAAATTTGAATTCAGGTTTTCCTGACTCCCAGCCCAGTGCTTTATCCAAAGTATCATCAGCTGCCAGGTGCAGAGATCATCCCTGATCTCAAGGAGATCAGAGTCTAATGGGGCAGGGGAGCCATACAAACAACTATGCATAAGCAAGATATAGAAAAGATAAATTTCATATAGTCATCAAAGGGAAGACACTAGCCTTAAAGGGGTTCAGGGAAGGCTCATTGTAAATGCTAGAATTTTAACTTGGATTTGAAGGAAGCCAGGAAAGTCAGATGATAGAGATGAGGAAAGAGAGCATTCCTAGTATGGGGGAGAAACAGAGAATTCCTGGAGTTGGGAGATAGAGTGCCTTGTGCTAGGAAGAGCAAAGTGTGCAATGTCATAAGATAGCAGAGTATGTGGGTTGAGAACGCGGCAAGAAAGGCATAAAAAGTCAGGGAAGGTAAACAAGGATAAGATTGTGAAGAGCCAAATGGAGGGATTTATAATCTGACACTCAAAGTAATAGGTTGTGACTGGAGTTTACTGAATAACAATGTGACATAATGAGACTTTATTTTTGAAGAACAATTTGACAGCTGAGTAAAGGATGGGCTAGAATGGGGAGACATTTGAGGAAGGGACTGACCAGGTCTTTGAAGTAGTCCAGGTGTGAGGTGATGAGAACATGGGCCAGGGTGATAGCAGTGTCAGAGCAGAAAAAGAGGCATATACAAGACATTCTATGGAGGTAAAATTGACAGAACTTGGCAAAAGATTGGATATGAGTGAGAGAGAGTGAGAATACGAGGATGTCCCCTAGAGAGTTGGGGGAAAAGATGACAAATTCACTTTTGGACAAGTTGATTTTAAGATATCTTCATGACATCCAATTTAAGATGTTTAATAATCAATTAGAGATAAGGTCCTGGAATTCAGGAGAGAGGTAGTAATAATAAATATATTTGGGAATCATCAGACTAGAGATGATGGTTAAATCCATGGAAGCTGATGAGACCACCAAGTGAAATACTGTAGAGGAAGAAGAAAAGAGGTCTTAGGAAAGAGTTCTTTGGGACATGAATATTTAATGACATGACCTTGATGAAGACCCAGCAAAGAAGACTGAAAAGGAGTATCAAATAGGTAGGAGGAGAGCCAAGATAGAATAGTGTCATGGAACCCAAGGAAGAAGAGAATACCAAAGAGAAAATGATGATTAACAGTATCAAAGGCTACAGAGAGATCTAGAAGGATGAATACCGAGAAGTGGCTATCACATTTGGCAATTAAAAAACCATCTGTAACTTTGGAGAGAACAGTTTTCTTTGAATGATGAGGCTGGAAATTGGATTGTAGAGAGGTAAAGAAGAAAGTGGGAGGAAAGAGAGTGAAGGTATTGACTGTAGATGACCTCAAGGAAAAGCCTACAAAAGGGAGGAAGTATATAAGATGATATCTAGGAGGGATGGGTAGACCGAGTGAGGGTTTTTATTTTATTTTATTTTTTAGAATAGGGGGCCTATACCCATGTGCATTGGCTCCTTTAAGGTAATAATAAGTAAAACTATGGAAAAAGTTTGCCTATGGGTGAACAATCCTTAGATGGCATTTATATAATCATTTGGAGAAAATAAATTTTTCAAAGTATTCCATCAAACAATTAAATATCTACACATTTATCTTGAAAAATCAGTGCAATAGGATTCTGAGAATTACCTAAGGCTTAAAAGCCCAACTGTTGTTACCTCATAATACAATTTTAGTATATGTTTTAATCTTTTTCTGATTGCAATAGAGATGAATATTTTAATATTTCAAAAGTGACTCATCTACTTGAAACATGTTGACTTTTAATATACAGAAGCAATTATGCAAGTTTGAAAGATTTTATTATACTTTTGGTCAGTTTGCCATTTTGACCTTCTTTAAAGTCACATTCTACTTATTTGAGGTATCTTCTCACAAAAGCAGTATTAGGAAGTCAATTGCTCTCCTTAGATTGAAGTCTAAAATATTTCCCTTGTTCTACTCTTGTCATCAGGAATTTGACAACATCTGATATTGTACTGGAAGGCAATGATATCAGAAGATATTAAGGATAACAGCCCAGTCTTGTCTTATTTTTATAAAAGAGATATTCTGAGGCCATTATCACATTCCCTGACTATGAAACACTGGTATTAACGAAACATTAGAGCTGGAAGGGACCTTAAAAATTATCTATTTCAATCCTCTAGTATTAAAAAATTAGCAAACTGAGTTCCTGAAACATTGTGATATTCAAGTTCACACAGTTCTTAGTGACAGAGCTGAAATTAAAATGCATTGGACTCTCAAAGGCTCTTTCCGCTATCCTGGGACTAGGGAAACATATTAAGTCTCAGAACTTTAAGAGGTAACAGTTTCTTGGATTTCCCATTCCCAATTATCTAAGAATTCCCTAAAATTACAAAACATTGTCATAAAAATGATTAGAATTGTCATGAAAGTTATATTGTAAGTCCAAGTTTTAGCTCTATCTTTAACTTGCTATGTGACCTTGGGTAAAGTCACTTTGTCTCTTTGAGCCTCAGTTTTCTCATCTGCAAAATGGGAATAATAATTTGTAACCATCTTCCTCATTGGTTTAATATGAGAATCAAGTGAAGTTATGTGGAAATAGTATTTTGTAAGTTGGTTCCCGTTGGAGGATTTCAGGAGGATTCTTATAGGAATTTCTCAACTTCTGCACCATTGAAGGGAGTACCCATATTGATAAGCTCACATATTCATCAAAGAGTTGAAAGACTACTTATTTCCCTGAAAATGTAAATGGTATTTCCTGAAAAAATTCAAATGGGCAAATAAGCTAAGCAGTAGACAGGAAAGAAACTGTTATTTACTAGGAAATAAAAATGGAAACTACTCTTTTTTTTTCTAGGCAGCAAACATGTAAATGGAAACCAAATGCTTGAGTCATGATAGCTGTCTGTCCTTAAATCTCTCTCATTTCCATCTCCAGGTGCACTGAAATATAAATTTTCTTTCCCACTGGTTCTATTTCCTTATCAGTTGTTAAGTCCCATCATTGCTAATTTTATAACATCTTTCATATATATCCCCTTTTTCTCCTCTGACACTGCCATCACCCTGGCCCAGGCCCTCATTGCTTCAACCCCTGGACTGTTATAATAGTGTGCTAATTGGTCTTTCTGCCTCAAGTCTCTCCCTGATCCAGTCCATCCTTCACGCAGCTATCAAAGTGATCTTCCTAAAGTGCAAGTCTGACCACATCACTAAACTCTATCCACAATTTTATTTGATCCAAGATCAAATATGAAGTCCTTTGTCTTTTAAAACCCTTCAGAATATTGCTCCTTCCTCTCTTTCCTGTCTTCTTATACTCACTCCTTTCCAAAATCTGTGATCCAGAGACACTGGCTGTCTTGTTGTTCCTAGAACAAGACACTCCACCTCTCAACCCTGTGATTTTTTCATTGGCTTTCTCTCATTCCTGCAATACCATACCTCCTCATCTCCATCTCTGTTGTATCCTGATTTTCCCTGAGTCTCATCTAATGTTTCACACTCTGCAAGAAGCATTTCCTGATCCTCCATAATCTTAGTCTCTTCCCTCTGAGACTGTTTATTCTGTATGTGTTTTGTTTATTCTTAGTTGCTTGTATTTTGTCTCCTCCCTGAGAGACTGTAAGCTCCTTGAGAGCAGGGGCTTTTTTTTCATTATATACTCTGTGCTTAGCATAGAGCCTGGCACATAGTAGGTACCTAATAAATGCTAGGTGACTGATACATTGCTACCAGGGTCCCATTGTGGATTTCTGGTGTGAGGGAGGACAAAGAATCATGAAAGGTGAACCTATCAATAAAGAAAGAAATAAGATGGGAAATTTTAAGTAATATGATTGACTTAGTATAAATGGTGATAATAATCCTAACTCTTCCACTAAAGACCTACTCTAATGTCTCATTGAGATGATTATGAGTCTTTGTGGGCTGTGCCAGAAGAGTACAGCTGATGAAATCACATATTCTTTAGTTGTTGTAATGTTAAAATAATAACTGAAATCTTTATCACCTTTTGTTTTTGCAAAACTCTTTACATGTGCAATCTCATCCTCCCCACCCCCCCCACCCCCCATGACAACCCTCCTGTCAGGTCTGTAGTGTAAATATTAATACTCATATTCTACAGATAGAGAAATTGAGTCTGGGACAGGTTATGTAACTTAATGAAGTTGATTAGACCAAGATTCAAACTCTGGTCTTTCTGACTCTAAATCAAAAGTTCTTTTGACTACACCTCATTGTTAAGAGGCTCAGTGATCTTAATACATATTCAAATTGGTTGTGAGAGTTTTAGAAGAAAAAAAAAGCATGATGATGTTATAGCACATTCCCTTTTTTTTTTTTTTTTTGCTTGGAGCTTTGGGAAAATGTTATTGAAATTATTTAGTGGTTATATGTGAGTACCTCTTCTACCAGTGTATCTTGTAATTTATACATTCCTTATTATCCTATATAATCCTTCTCTATGTCCTTCCATAAATCTTTGACAGAGGATCTGCCCAATTATCAAGAAACTTTCCTCTGTGACTTTTAACCTAGGCTAATCACTTGTTAATTCTTGCTATACCACTAGTCAAACTCTGTCCAGTTATGAGTCCTTGATGATGCCTTTTACACCATTTCTCATGTGTAAGTCATCTCATCCATTTATTCAATAATTCATTCATTCAGCATCTATTAAGGACAAGCTATATTTCAGGTATTGTGCTTATCATCAGTGATATGTAAACAAATATTCTGCTGCCTACTTACATCTACCTTGCATTTTTTCCCACTGTTTTTTGAGTATCTTGCAAATTCTTCTTAAATCATGGTATTCCATGACTTGTAGCCATTACTTGGAAAATGTTGGTGTTGGGAACATGAACCATATCAACAACTGCTTGGGATCATTAAAAGCATTGTGCCACCTTCCAAGTGTAATTCAGGTTGCTTCCCCTCTTCCTGTTGTATTATAAACTGAGATCATTGCCCATATAAACTGCCTGTCCAAAAAATGTATAACTAGCTTAATGAGCTGCCCATCCAACTCAGTGTCATAGATTGGACAATGCATTTGCCATCCACTTGGCTTTTCCATTTTTTTTGATAAACTTGTTTTTGAGGGACTGTGAATGCTAAGGAGATGGCAACATAGTGTTTCAGGACTCCATGTAAATGTCATCCACAATAAATAAATATTGAGGAAAACCTATTACCACCTATATAAAAAGTTCAATTTCATTATTAATCTACCTCCCTATACTTCAGCATATTCTGGGAACTAAACATAAAGAGGGGAAAAACAAAACAGAACAGTAATCTAATACTACTACATTTTCCTGGAAATTGGATACAAAATTAGTGAATCCTTTGCACCCCAAAACATCAGAATTAAAAAAAAAATCCCTACAGATTTCTCACAATGGAATTAATTTTGTTTTATGAGCAGGTGATTGGGAGTTGTGAAATCATTTGCCTATGTTTTAGTTAGTTTTTGTATGTGGAATTAAATAAGCTTGAAATATTTTTCAATACAAGCTTACTCCTCTCTGGAACTGTTAAAACAGTGTTTAAGGATAGTCTAAAAACCTCTAAAGAAATAGTGTTCAAAGAAAGTAAAGTTATCAAATTTAACAGCTACCATTCACTTGTTTCCATAAATGAATGAAGGAAACCTGTTAGATGAAGTCGGTGGGGATGTTTTAACCAATAAAACATAGCTAGACAAGAAATGCACTGACATTTCAATAGCTATGTTAAGGGAAAAAAAGAAAAAGAGAGAAAAGCCTTTTGAGGACGATTTTAAAAGTATTTCAGTGTGTTCATTTTGTGGAAGCAAAAAATGTAAAGTATTAGGTATTGTAAAGCTGTAGATTAACAAACCTTTAAAAGCAGGTATTTAAGGAAAGGTATTATGTTGTACATGTCTTAATGCTAGACTTCAAGAGATTTGATCAGTGTGGCTCTCCTCTCTGATGTAGATCTTAGCTCCTTCATGCCTCAGTAGATGGCATTTATGAGTTACTGTTGACGAAAGAAATCCACAGATGGGTGACTAACCTGGTGGAGGAGAGTCTCTTCATTCTCAGGTAGACTGGTCTTAAATTGACAGGCATGCATTTCCTCACTGAGTCTCACTCATATTTGAAAATTTAATAACTTGGGGCAGCTAGGTGGTACAATGAATAGAGCACTGGCCCTGGAGTCAGGAGGACCTGAGTTCAAATCTGGCCTCAGACATTTAACACTTACTAGCCATGTGACCTTGGGCAAGGCACTTAACTCCAATTGCCCTACCTTCCCCCCTCCAAAAAGCAAATAAAAAAAGAGAAAATTTGATAACTTAGTAGGTCTTTCCGTAGCTCCCACTTTACTGGCCTAGCCTTTCTTACTTGAGCTGTTTTCACAGCACAATGACAGCACTCAACTTGAACATGAACATGAACAATTTTGGTGGAAAAATTAATGGTTGTAACCAAGTGGCAAAGCAGCTGATGCAGGAAACATGCATGGGAGCACTTAGCATAGATTTTAGGGGATAGGGCTCTTAGAGGCTATTAAGTCCAACACTCCCATTTTAAAGACTAAGAAACTGAGACTCTGAGAGGTTAAATGACTCACCTAGGATCACATAACCATGCATCTGATGTGCAATTTGAACATATGTCTTTCTGATTGCACATGGGTCTCTTCAGATCTAGCATTCTCTCCATGGTTCTGAACTAGAACTCAGGAGACTTTATCCTGGCTCTCCCCCAATTCACTGTGTATCCTTAAGCACTTTTTTGTGAGTGATGCTGCACCATGGACAAGGCCAATATAACATCCCAATTTCAACAGTTCTGATTTCCTGTCAGCACTGCTTTGTGATCAAGCCATTTTTGTTCTCTGACTCATACTTATTGTTCTCAAAAGTAAAATAAAATACCCTTGGCTCAGCCCTATCTGAACAGTGTGTGCAGTCTTTGAAGTGGGCTCACTCAGAAGACTCCAACTCAAGGAAACAACTTAAAATCTGATCTTTTTTCAAGAAGGCTTGGTTCTAAATAAGACATGAGATCTCTTGGCACCCACACTGAGAACCCTGCAGTCAGGGATATATTTATTACACAGTGAACTTGGCTCTGATCACTCTCTGGGACAAAAGAAGCAGTGAAATTAACACAAAAAAAGGAATATATAATTTCCCTTCACCTTCATTAATTTTTCTTTGAGAGAACTGTCATTTTTATATGATAATTAAGGAGTTTATGAAATATTTTGCCAATTTATTGCTTTAGTTTAAAATATGTTCACATTTGTATAGCAACTTTCATAATTATCTCATTTGAATCTCATAAGAATCTTATTAAGTTGTAAAAAAATTATACCCATTTTACAAATGAAGAAACTGAGGTTTAGATTTCTGATGAATAACGGGGGAGCTTGCTTCAACCACAACTCAGGTAATAGATATTTTCTGTTTATATGTGACGAATAATTGGGAAGCTTGCCTCAATCACAACTCAGGTAGTGGATTCTTTCTGCTTATTTTTCTTTTTATTACTTGCAATTTGATTTAGAAATCTTTGAACACTTGACTGAGACAATCAACCTGATATTCACATTCATGTGTAGATTTTATACTATGAATCACATCTAACTTGGTACCTCTGCTTCCCAGTGGCTTGTTAAACATAGGCCAATTTCTGATTCAAAGAGAAATTCTGAATATGGATATAACATAATCTACTGTCACATCCTCTTTGCATTTTCTGTTAATTACATTATTTCACATATCTAGTTGTAATATTTCCCTCTAGGGATGGAAACTTGCTTTCAAGGAATACACTGTTCTCCTTCATTGTATAAGATCCAAGGTCATTCCTGCTTACTTGTGGTTTGCACCATAGAGTTTATCACATGTTAAAAGTTCTTTGGATTCGTATCCCCTCAAAAGGATAGCTCATAGTTGGAAGTGCATTATTACAATGGACATACTTTTATTACTTGAACAGTGGACAGAATTAGTCAAGAAAAGGTAGATATTGTATTTGCTGCCTGACAACTCCAGAAGAAATGCCAGGAGCACAATAGAAGTTTGTGCAAAACAATCTGACCAAGGCCTTTATAATTTCAGTTGTGAAGGCTTGTGGAAAATCATGACAGAATCTGATTGCCTGGAGAAGCTCACCAGTATTAGATGTCAATTTCATGACAGCATACCTGCATGGGTTCTTGACAATGGATGATGCTCTCCTGCTTTCCAGTCACCAATAGAGTGAAACAAGGCTATATATTTTTTCTCGTGTTTTTTAGCAAGATATTTTCAGCAATGTTGTCAGTTGCCTTCAAGGAGGATGAAAACTTCAAGGTCAGTTACTGCACTGATGGTAAATTATTTAACTTGAAAAGGCTACAAGCCAGGACAAAAGTGAAGCAAGAGGTGTACAACTTTTTGTTCACAGATGATTGTGCACTCATTGCAGTTTGTGAAGGTGAGATGCAACAGACTATGACTCAATTCTCTCCCACTTGTGCTAGTTTTGGCATGACAACTAACACCAAGAAACAAAGATTCTCCACCAGCCAGCCTCCATATGTGGAACTACTGGTTACAGCAAATGTAAAGATTTCAAATGCTGGGGATAAGTCCATTTACCTTGGCAAATACTTTCCAGGGATGTATACATAGATGATGAGGCTGACACATGCATTGACAGAGCTAACTCAGTGTTTGGGAAGCTCTGAAGGAAAGTGTGGGAGAGAAGAGTTATTATGTTCCTTATCAAACTGAAGGTCTACGGAACTGTTGTGCTGATCTCATTGTTGTATGCCTGTGAAACCTGTACAATATACAGTGCCATGCCAGGAAACTGAATCACTTCTCAAGGTCTCTCTGAAGAACTTTGGAATTGATTGTGAGTCATGGGAGACACTGGCACAGGACTGCCCAGCATGGCATGCCTGCATGCAGTAGCTCCAAAGAACTGTGAGATGTGCAAATTTAGAGACATCGCCACTCCAAATGTTCATTTGGACTATGTGTCCCAACTGTGGTAGAGCCTTCTGAGCTCATATTGGTCTGATCAGACACAGTCAGATGCACTGTAGCTTGCCCCCAACATAGTGATATCATTTTGATCCTCTTTAAGAACAAGGGACAACAATCAACCATTATGGAACATAAAATACAGAATTTTTAAAGAGAGAATATAGAAGAAATATTAATTTTAAAAAGTTATTTTTAATTGATTATTGGTACAAAAAATTTTTGTCCAAGTTTATAGTTTTTGTAAGGTATGCACTGATTCTGAGGTAAAAAGGTAAGAGAAGGGTGGTGTAACATTGAGGGGCTGGTAGGGTGGAGTGGGGAAAGCAGACCAGGTGTGGAAGGATTATGTGCCCTCCTGGCTTCCTGTCTTCAAAGAAGTATGAGAAATTGATTGTTCAGAACACTAGGCACAGGGTGGGGACAGAGGACAGCACAGGTAAGCAGTGGCTACACAATCTTCTGTAGTGTTAACTCAGCTACTTCCCTCAATTCTTGTATTTTCTCCATATATCTCAGTGGATTGACTTATACTTCCTACATTATGTGTACCCTCTTTGGGAGATCTCTTATTTAGAGAAGTATGATACCTTTTAAAAAATGATGTTTTATTTTATCTATTTTGTTTTTCATTGGTTAGTTTTCCACTTACATCCCTTACTTCCTCCTTTCAAAGAGCCATACCTTATAATAAAGAATTTTTTTTTAAAGCAATCGGGGTTAAGTAACTTGCTCAAGGTTACACAGCCAGTTATTTCTGGGTGTGGTGCTAAGTATCTGAGCCCGGATTTGATCCCCAGGTCATCCCAACACTGGAGCCGGTGCTGAGCCACCTGGTTGCCCCTAATAAAGAATTTTTTAAAGAGGAAGAGAAAAATTAATTCCCCAAACTGGCCAATATAGAGAAAAAAATCTGACATTTTGTGCAATGTTCTACACCTGTGGAATATGACTCCTTTTAAAGACCAAATATCTACATTACACTAATTACACATAGCTGGAGACCCATTTTCTCACAAGCCTTTTCATTAAGTATCTATTTTCATGTGGTGATTGGGTTGAAAAATATTTTCTAGCTCCCACTTGATTTAATTCCACCATTTAGTCTTATATTCCCAAACTAAGCTTCACTGCTGAATACTTGTATAAAATAATGAATAATCCAAAGGTTATAGGAACATGGTGTGTAGATGAGCAAAAAAGAGTTGTGGGAATTCCATGTACCAACAGGTTGGTTACTGGCATAATTAAATAGGGTTGCTGGGGATAGAAATACCTGCTCTAATTTCCTTTATTGTAGATAAGAATATAATAATTTTTAGATTAACTTATTTTCATTCACTAAAAATTAATAGTTAAAATAATTTAATAATAATTAATGAATTTTTAACTAACTCAACTTTGCTACTAGTCTAATTCCCTTCCCTTTGACCCTAAAGATCTCACTTTCTGGTATGCCATGACACCTGAAATGTTCACTATTAGAGATTCAGTCCTTTGGGTGACTACAAGAGTCCCATGATAGAATATAAATATCCCTGGAAAGGTTTATGTATTAATCTCTTGTTTTCATCTTAGCAGCAATGTTATGGAAAGTTTCCTTTGCCAGTTAACTGATAGTTGAGAGTATGGCCTGTAGGAATCAGGGATCTAAGTACTGATGAGAAGGGAGAAAAAGAAGTACAAATAGGGCATAGATCTTAGGGGCATCTTTGTCCTTTTGACTTTGAGGCCCAAGGAGCCAATGGCTTCACTCCACTACCTTCAGCCCCATTTTAGAGATCTTTTGAGAAGCAACTCCAGGGTGATTTTCATAATCCAGCCAACCTACCCCAGGACAAGGTGGGGAAATAGAAAGAGAGTGGAGATAGGACAAAGACCAGCTCTAGCCTCAGTGGGAGCTGTGGGCTGAATGGTCTGCAAAGTGCCTAGGTACTGGATGAAAGAGGAAGCAGATCCTACTGACTTAGTGGGAGTTAACCCAGAGTGGAAAATAGAACAAGGAGGAGGTGTTCTTTTGGCCACACAGTCTTTTGACTCAGGGATAAAATGAGAGGTGTGTGTGTGTGTGTGTGTGTGTGTGTGTGTGTGTGTGTGTGTGTG
>NW_027187419.1:93778618-93785902 GCF_028583685.1 Petaurus breviceps papuanus
GTGTGTGTGTGTGTGTGTGTGTGTGTGTGTGTGTGTGTGTGTGTGTGTGACAGCTATAGCCCTGTTTCAGATGTCAGGATGGATAGTTTTTTCACAGGCCAGCTGCCCAAATCCTTGATGAAAAAGGAACAAGCACAGAGGAGAATGGAGCAATGGGGAGCAATAAAGTATGAGACTGGAAGATTTGGGGCCACCTGCAGAGCAGCAGAACCCCAGTGGGGAACAAGAACTGAAAAGCTGGAAAATCCCTGGGAAAGTTGTACTGATGACGGAAGCTGGCCCCCCAGCCCCAGTGGATTGACTTATACTCCCTACATTATGTGTACCCTCTTTGGGAGATCTCTTATTTAGCATGATTTAGTATGATACCTTTTAAAAATTATGTTTTATTTATATATTTTGTTTTTCATTAGCTAGTTTTCTACCTGTATCCCTTACTTCCTTCTTTCAAAGAGCCATCCCTTATAATAAAGAATTTTTTTAAAGAGGAAGAGAAAAATTAATTCACCAAACTGGTCAATATAGAGAAAAAAATCTGATATTTTGTGCAATGCTCTACACCTGTGGAATATGACTCCTTTTAAAGACCAAACATCTATATTACACTAGGGACAATGGCAGAGGGGAGTGAACATTGCTCCCTTTGCTGTATGTCCCAGGGATTTTTCCCATAAAGGGGGATATTATAAATTGTGGAGATTGTAATTGGGAATAGGGTGGCCCCCTGAAGGATCTCTAAACTCTATTTGGACTTAGATGAGAGCTCCTTCTGTCTCCTTCACTGTGTAAATAGAACTTACATATATATATATATATATATTCATATGTATATATATGAAGTAAATAGAATACTTACTTTGTATATAATAAATATTATAGAAATAAATACTATAAAATAGACTTTCATATATACTTATATATGAAAGTTCTATTTACACATATATGTGTGTGTATATATATATATATATATATTTTTTTTTTTTTTGGCCATAGAAATTTATTCTGTATAGTTCCATGAATTACAATGAAGACTCAAGGCCTCTGGTGGACCATCACAAAACAGGGGTAATCATTACATTTTTATTGAACAATTTCTTTTTTTTTTAAATAACTTTGGAACTTGTATATTTTGAAGCTATGTGAGCTTGAAAACTTGTAAAGAAGGCTCTTTGCTATTGTTGGGGGGAGCAGGTACCAAGTACTGACGTTCTCCCAAATTATTGGTTAGGGACAATAAATCAAATAAAAAGGATATCATGAAAATGTTCTGAAACTCTTCATTCTGGGGGCTGTGCAGAGTAGGGAGAGGGGCACATGTGGGGTATTGTCCAGGTACGGCTCAGCTCTGTGGACCATCAGTGAATCCAGGTGCCTAGGTGAAGATTAGGTCTTCACAAATTTGCCTAGGCCTAGCACTGATTGATAGTAGAATACTTTGTGGGGCTTAGAGCTTTGTTTTTCTCATCTGTAAAATGGGGATAAAAATACTTGTAGCAATTACCTCCAGATTGTTGTAAGGTTTATACAAGATAATGTAAATGAATGAATAAAACATTTAATAAGTGCCTACTATGTGTAAAGTAGTGCATTAAGTACTGGTCATACAAACAGAAAAGGGAGACAGTCCCTGTTCATAAGGATCCTACATTCTAATGGGGGAGACCATGTATGCAAGGGTTGAGCTTCTGCTAGTAATTGGCAAAAAGAATCAGATGGAGAGGTTCCACAGTTGGAATATCAATTCTTTGATGGCATTCCCATTGATAAAAATTGTATCACTTTCTGATGTTGAACCATTGACAATGCCAAGGACTCTAGTGGCCAGAACTTCTTTTGTGGATTTTAGTTAACTGTGGGCTGGAGCACCTGCACTAGCAGCTTCTAGGCTACATCTTCACAAGGATTGCTTTCCAGGTTGAAGGCTGAGAAAACTGGGCTGGAAGCATTGTTATTGCTAAGGTTCTCAGGTCCAGGGCTCTGGACTATCTCTATCAGGGTCTGAGATAAGATGGTGCTCAGGGTGGTGGTGTTTTGTCTTGCCTGGAACATTCTGCCACCTATTTCTCCCTCAGGGGGCCTTCTTGTTTCAGCTAGTCTTAGCTTGCCTTGCTTTTGAATATTTAAAGTTCTATATAAATGGTAACTATTAATAAGTTACATAACTTATAGAGATTAAGTAAATTTGCTCCACAACAATGAAACAATCTATAAGAAAACAACACTAATAATAGTAAATCACATTTATATAGTATCTTATACAATAGAAAAAACATAATTTCTTTTTATCGATCCTATTTTATTACATAGGAACTCTGTGAAGTAGTATGTATAACTATCATCCCAACTTATAAATGAGAAATTAAGTGACTTTCCCAGGATCCAACAGCTAACAAGTGACTTTATTAGGAATGGAAATCAAGTAACTTGATGCCAAATCCAATGTTCTTCCCCTAAGCAATTTTTCCCTATTTTTTTTCCCATTATCAAGAATTTTTTTCTCCTACGAGAAAAAATGTCTAGGGAAGAAAAATTTTAAAAGTACAATTTTTATAAGAGGGTATCCAAGTAAAATGGATATTTTACTGATCATGTCCAATAATGTGTTTTTCATTCTGCATTTTTATCCACCCTTTCTCTGTCATAAGGTGGACAATATTCATCATTAGTCCACTGGAATCAGTTCGCATTTGCTCATTTCAATGACTAAAGTCTTTAAGTTGAAGAACACCACAGGAGAGTTTTTTTTAAAGGAAGATATTTTGTACAACATATTGAGAAATCACATTTACATCTTTCAGAAGAATTTAAATGTTTACATCAGGATGGAGTATGATTTACTTTAGGCTAAAGTTTGAAAAATGGTCTGAAAAGTATTTATTTTGGTTGCCAGCAGATGGAGCTATTACATAAAAGGTTAATGGAGTGGAAAAGAAAACAGAAAAAAACAACTATCCACTAAACTGTATTTTACTTTTGGTTTTTCTACATTTTGCTAAGTGTGAACACAGATAGCTTGGTGTAGTATAGAGGGTCCTGGACTTGGGGCCAGAAAGACCTGGTATCAAATCCTGCCTCTGACACCTAACCACCCAAGTGATAGGAGGGTTGCTTGCCAGGTGGTTCTCATGTCACAAGGTTGTCCAACTGATGAAAGAGCTTTCTTGAGTTGAATCTGAGCATGACAGAGAGGAATTATGGGCTGGATTTAATGACAGCTAACAAACATTTATATAATGCCTACCATATGCCAGGAACTGTGCTAAGTGCTTTATAAAGATTATTTCATTTGATCCTCTCATAACCCTGGGAGGTAAATGCTGTTACTATTCTTATTTTACAGTCGAGGAAATGGAGGTAAGCAAGTGTTAAGTGACATGCCCCCAAAATACACAGGAAGTATCTGAGGATGGATTTGAACTTAGTACTTCCAGAATCCAGTTCAAGCACTCTATCTTCTATACCACCAAGCTGTATTTGCTTTTAAAGTGATGGGTCACTGTTTTATAATCAAATATTTGTGTAAAGGATCTCATAATCTGTAAGTCAACAGGGCATATGAAGGACTTGTTGATGTGCCTTGGGATTATGATTTAGACTTTTGGGGGTAGCCAGTATTCTTGGAGGTTCTAACAGAGACATAGTGTCAGTATTCATAAAAATAAGGCAAAATCTGCAAATACAGTAGCCACAGTTAATAATAAGGGCACTTCAAAACTGTGTCTAACAAAATGTCAGGCTGCTATTCACACCTCTGCAGTGTGATTTGACTTATGTAACATTTACATCCTGGTCCTGTCTCCCAGAGAAAGTCCCACTATGTTGCATTTTCAGGTACCATGGTGGGGGGATTTTTTTCTAATACCCCCATCAGGAAGTTAGTAACTGGTAGCTCAGTTCCCTTTAGTTGCTTATTAATTGACTTTTGCAAAGGGATATTTTATTCAGATATAGTAAGAACAAATATACAAATCTTTCCCCAACACCTTGGGGGCATTTTCTCCTGTATTACCTGGGTGTCTAGGTGGAGTAGATTTAACAGCTCATTTCCTATGTAATTTCCATCCCATCAAGTTCATCTCCAGATGTGACATGATTGCTGAATAAGTCCAAATCTCAACTATTACAGTTATAGGTTATGATTCCAAGTCACCCCCAAAGATTGCTCCTTGTTCCTCAGAGTATCAATGCTGAATGAAAGCATGTCAAAGAGCCCATTAGACTTTTTGAACTTACTAAGTCATAAATTCCACTCTCTTCACTAGTCATGGAGCTCCCCCAAAGTAAAGACAGAAAATGAAGGTGATGTGCCTGTTTTGAATGACTCCAAGTGAATCAACCACTCTAATATCTCTGCCAAGAAAACCCTATGGATGGCATAGTCCAAGGGTTGACTAAGAATCGTACAAGACTGAATGACTGAACACCAAAAGCAACAGCAATGACCAATCAAAGAATCTCCTCTTTACCAGTTGGTTTTCCAGAACCAGTTATGGCACGTCTTCACATATTCCAGTTACTTCAGGGCACCATCACCACTCTCAAAGGAGGCCATCTGACCACCATTACACTTGTTTCCTACCCAGAGTCTCTCTAATAAGGAAGCATTAGAATGTCAGTCCTCTGAAGCCATGTTTGTCTTAAATTATGATTTATTTACAGGTAAAAGGGAACTTCAGAGGACATCTAGTCTAACTCCCCTCATTTTATAAGACTGAGGAAACGGAGGCCTTAAGAGATAAAGTGACTTTCCTAAGGTTACATAGGGAATAAGTGTCAGAACTGGGGTTTGAATTTAGGTCTTCTGACAGAATTCAGTGCTTTTCCCACAGTACTGGCAGCATCTAATATGTTAGCTACCTAGGAGCAGTGCCTGCAGAAGCAATATAGAAGACGTAGTAAGTGTTGATTGAAGGAGGTTAGATAAAATGAGTCAGAATAAAGGAGACAAGGAGCAAAGGTCTGGAAAGATTATTGAAATGGGGAGCCTAGAGATGCCATAGAGACGTAGGGAAGGAAGAAAGAGAGGTCCCCAAAAGAAATCTCCCTTAATTTGAGATTTTGGATTAATGCTAACTCTTCATGTGTGTTTTATGACTAGGTCATCAATTAATCAAAACATTTGTGGCATTTAAAAAGTTTGAGAGAAGTAATTTCTGAGTAATTAGTAATTTTATTAATAATGCCACCATTTTAATAAAAGAGTTCTGTGGCATTCTTGAATGCCAAAGACAATCATAGTGGCAGGATCAAGTCTTATTTACCATTGGAAGAGGGGTATTCCTGAGGGTGGCAATCAACTCTGATTGGTTAATAATTAATGAGAGAATTAATATTACAATGAGGGGCTGTGCCTATTCAAATGAACTTTGATTATGTCATTTACTTCTAAATTACTCCCAGCCTTGGGCAATCTGTTCTAAGTATTTATCCCCTAACCAAGCCTGAACAAAAGGGAGTTTCACCTTAGGTTAGAAGTCTGATCTAGCTGGGTGGAGTAGCAATATCCAGAATGGGGAAAATGTTCATCCTATCTTCCATTAGTCCTGTCCTTGAGAGATTGGACTAGGAAGCAGGACAGGGGAAATAAAGTCAGGCTTTCCCCAATTTTAATAGTTGGTTATTAATATAAGAGAGAAATAATAATTTCTCTCACACTCATCATCTGAATGGGGAATTTAAACTGGTAAATTAATGAATGGAGTAAATGAATGAATACAGCATTTATTAAGTACTTGCTATATCCAAAGCATTGTGTGAAGTTCTGGGGATACTGGTGAAACTAGTAATACAGAAAAGGGCATTTGCTAATTTTGTATGCTAACTGGAAAGTTGATGAGTCCTAGACTCAGTATTTTCTGAAACTTCCAAAATGGATGAATTCAGTTAAATCTCCTGATTAAGAATAGAGACATTACAGCTTGTCTCTGTCAATTACAAACCACTTACTTTGTCATCATCTTTATGATCTGCACCCAGAAACATTTATTGAGTACTTATTAGGAAAAGGACATGAAGTTAGGTGCAGCGGATAAAATGTCTACTCTTTTTTTCCTCCTACCATTCCAAGGTTCTAATTGTTTCCATTTTCAGAGAGCAAATGATCTGGCAAATGGCTGTGTCACAAAATAGCATCTAGAGTAACTAAGGGTGAATTGGAGATAAAAATAATGGCTTTAAAAGAGTTTTGGTGATTCATTAAACGGGGGTAAATTAGTAATAATCTAAATGTAATGGACAGTGAGTAGGAGGATGAAAGACTGTGAGTTCATATGATAGTAAAAATGGGTTGGAGAAAGTGAGCTTGTTCAACCTTTAGAAGGGAAGACAAAGGATAAAAAGAAACAAGTATTTGAAAAGCATTTACTCTGTGCCAGACACTGGGTTAAGTATTTTACAAATATTTGATTTTTTTTTTTTGGAGGGGGGAATGCAGGGCAATTGGGGTTAAGTGACTTGCGCAAGGTCACATGGCTAGTTTTGTGTTAAGTATCTGAGGCTGGATTTGAACTCAGGTCCTCCTGACTCCAGGGCCAATGCTCTATTCACTGCACCACCTAGTTCCCCCTCATTTATTCTTACAATAACCCTGCCAAGTAAGTGCTATTATTTTCTCCATTTTGTAATTAAAGAAAATGAAACAGATGGAGAAGTTAAGTGACTTGCCCAGGGTCACACAACTAGTAAGTATCTGAGTCCACATTTGAACTCATGTCTTTTCCCCTTTTAAGTGTAGCACTCTATCCCCCATGCCACATAACTGTCTACATAGCTAACTTCAAGTAATTCAAAGATTGTCATATGGAGATGGGATTAGATTTGTTCTTTGGGGATCTAGAGAGCAAAACCAGAAGCAAGAAGTATAAGTTGAAAAGAAGCAGATTTCAGCTTCATGCCAAGAAAAACTTTCTAACGGAACTGTTTGAAATGGTCATGGGATGCCTTGGGAGACAATGGATTCCCTTCCCTGGAGCTTTTCAAGTAGAAGCTAGATGACCACTTGTTCAATATATTACAGAAAGGATTATTTTCATACATGGATTAGACTGTCTATCTATTTGTCTGTCTGTCTATCTGTTATCTATCATATATCTATTCATCTGTCTTCTCTAACTTCTAAATATCTATCATCTAGCATATCTATCACTTCTATCTGTCTGCTTACCATCTATATTTATTCATCTATCACCTTTATATAAATAACTATCATCTATCATTATATCTATCTACCGATCCCCTAATCTATCTATCTATCTATCTATCTATCTATCTATCTATCTATCTATC
>NW_027187419.1:93785912-93798350 GCF_028583685.1 Petaurus breviceps papuanus
ATCTATCTATCTATCTATCTATCTATCTATCTATCTATCTATCTATCTATCTATCTATCTATCATCTATATCTATTTGTCTATCATCTCTGTATAAATATCTATCATTTATCACTATATCTATCCACCTATTGCCTACTTCTCTCTCTGTCTCTCTCCTCATCTATATCTATTCATCTATCACCTCTATATAAATGTCTATGATTATATCTATCCACCTATCACCTACTTCTATTTGCCTATCATCTATATCTATCCCTCTATCACTTCTCTCTAAATATCTATCATCTGTCATATCTTTCCATCTAAAACCTACTTATATCTATCATTCATCCATCCATCTATTTATCTATGTATCCATCCATCCATCCTTCCATTCATCTGTCTTTCACCATCTGACTGTAGCCTACCTTTTTGGCGCTATTGATTACATCTCCTTCCACGCATTTCATGTTCCAACTAAGCTGCACTACTTGTTGCTCTGTCCTTGTCTTTTAATCTCTCATCTCCAGACCTTTGTACAGACTGTTCCCCATGCTTGAAATGTACTGTTTCCTCACCTTCATCTCTTTAGTTCCTCCTGTTTTTTTTTAATGAGACCCATCTTGATTCTCCCAGGTGCTACTGCCCTTTTCCCAAACAAAATTACTCTTAATATGTTTTGCCTCCAATAGGATGCAAGCTCTTTGAAGGTAGATTTTATTTCATCTTTGTCTTTGAACCCCCGGCACCTAGCACAGTGCTTGGCACAAGGATATACTTAGTAAATACTTACTGAATGAATGGAAAAAAAAGTCATAGTAAAGGTATAGAAAATAGTGTGATTAAAAATGCTCTAGGCCTCAGAATAGAAAAGGCTGAAAGACTTGACCCTTCCCTTTCCTCCTGGCTTAAAGAGAATATTCCTCTTGCCTCTATTTTATGCTTTCTGAAAGTGGAAGCTTTGGCAAAACGCACTTGGTTCCTAGGGACTTAGACCAAAATTGACTGTCTCTTTCAGTAAGGGTATCTACAGAAAGGGTTTCTCTGTCTTCCTTCAAGTCCCAGCTAAAATCTTAGCTTTTGCTAGAAACCTTTCCTGTTATCCTTACAGCTAACAAGTGATAGCAATAGAAGACAAACCCAGGTCCGCCAGACTCCAGATGCAGCACCCTATGTACTATTTTGCCAGGCTGGGTATATAAAGATAAAACATGACTCAGTCCTTATTTATGTTATTCTTTTCATTCCAATTATTGCTTTTTGTGGCCTAGAAAAACCATTCCCAGAGTTACAATCTGTTGATGGTCCTAGGTCTAGAGACATTTAGGAAGAAGGGGGAAAATTTACCTGCCTGCTTTCCAGTCACTCCCTCCAGTCTCCAGAGGAACCAGACAGTTATTTCTCCCTATAGCACAGCCTAAGTTCCTTTCAGGGTTTCCATATGTAATTTGCCTCACCGAAATGAGAACGTACATTTTGTTATTTTCTACCTCCAGGATAAATGGCTTGAGTGACAGAAGAGCCAGTGACCTTCAGGGACTGAAACAGAATGAAATTCACAGGAAAAACAGCCCGCTTACTGGAGAGTAAAGGGCTATTTACCATCTGGAGAGAGGACAGCCATAAGAAAAGGGAGTTCCCCTGCTCAAGGAATAAACAGCCTGAAAGCAGAACTGCCCAATTTGTCATTTAAACTGCCAGAGTGTTTTTGTGACTGCTTTCAGGCAAAGGGGCATTATCCTTCCTGCAGCAGGATAGACTCTCCCTACCCTTTTGTTCCATTCCTCCTCTGGTGTTACCCCAGTAAGCAAAGAGTATTCTTGTACTGTACTCCAAAGCAGAAGGATGTTAGCCTTATATTCTGGCCCAAACCAGAATACTGGTATTAGCATTCTAGGGCAGTCAACCCCCTCTTTCAATTTCCCTGGCTCCCTTCCAGAAGTAGCTCAGTACTCAGTCTTGACCTAAGTGGTGTTCTGGCTCTCACCCAGGGAGAAGCCCTCTCTCTCCCTCCCCCTCTCTCTCTCCTTCTCTCTCTTTCTCTCTCTCTCTCCTTCCCTCCCTCTCTCTCTCTCTCTGTCTCTGTCTCTCTCTGTCTCTGTCTCTGTCTCTCTCCCTCTCCCTCTCCCTCCCTCCCTCTCTCTCTCCCTTTTCTTTTCTTTTTCAAATGGACAATCTGTAACAACTTCAAGAATAAACACATTTTTTGTCTTTTTGGTGGTGGTGGTGAGGTAGTTTTAGTTGTCAAAATCAATGCCAAAGTGCTTCCAACACAGTTATCAACCTTCATTCTGGGTGCAAGGAAGGTTCTGTTACTTAACATAGAATTTTTCCCTTCATTTCCAGGACCTTTAGGGCCTGAAGTGAGATGCTGAGGACAAAACCAGTAACTGAGAGGAGACAACAATAGGCAAAGGAACAGGAACATAAAATAGGGGAAAACTTATGTGGCAGATTCCTTTCTTCTCCTCCTCCCTGTCTTTCCCATTCCCTCCTCAGGCAGGAAGAGAGGATGGAGATGAGAGTAGTGACATGAATAGACCTACTAGGTTCTGATGAAGTGACTCAGTTAAAATAGGAGGAAATCCAAGAAAAGACATTTGAAGAAAGGTAGAGAGAATCATGACAATTCCACTTTTGCTATATTTTATCTGCAAGCTAAAAGAGTGCTATACTATTCTGATGTTTATTAGCTATGAATTTTTATCTTTTTTTTTTTTAAGCAATCAAGATTAAGTAACTTGCTCAAGGTTACACAGCCAGTTATTTCTGGGTGTGGTGCTGAGTGTCCGAGCCCGGGATTTGATCTCCAGGTCGCCCCAACACCGGAGCCGGTACTCTTACTCGCTGAGCCACCTGGCTACCCCTAAGGAATTGGGGTTAAGTAACTTGCTCAAGGTTACACGGCCAGGTGTTTCTGGGTGGGTGCTAAGTGTCTGAGCCCGGGATTCGATCTCCAGGTCTTCTCAACACTGGAGCCGGTGCTCTTACTTGCTGTGCTACCTGGCCGCCCCATTAGCTATGAATTTCACAATTATTAACTTTATAAGGGAATTATTTTTTGAGAGTTTGATATCTATTGGTTTGACATGAAAGTAGACTACAAAGTTCACTCCATTTTCCATTTTGAAAAGGGGAATAAGAGCAGTATGGGCCCTACCCCAGCACAGCAGCTGGGATCCGCCCCCTCATTGTTTCAAGTTTGAGGTATTCTCTGGCTCTATATCCACTCAAAATCATAACTCACAAGCCCTACACCAATGTGTTTACCTTTACTAGTTAGTCAGAGGTCACACAGTGCAAAGCAAAAATATTGAGTGAAATAAATGAAAACTATAGCAATGGAACATTCTCCCTATAAACCTGAAAGACATTTCCCCCCAAATACATGTATTTAAAATAAAAAGAGTAGATATATACAAGGATGACTCAATCACACATAGGGACGTACACATAGGGAACATCTGTGGTCAGGGCACACAAGTGAAAAGTCAACTCACAATTCTGACGCTGAATTTGACACAAATTCATTATCTCTGTGTCTCCTTTCTACAGAGTCTGTATTTGGTTATTGCCTTATGTCTTTGCTGTTCCCTGACTCTTTCTCTTTCCTGGGCTTCTCTCCTCTCCATTGGACATTTTGGTCTATTGGTCTCCAGAAAGCAACATTACAAGTTTCTGTGCTTTATCTCCTTAGGGTCATCTCCACTTTTCTAGGTTATGCTGACCAGAAAGCATCTTCTAGACCAAGGCAGTCACCAGTTTTTATTGATAGCCATACACTATCACCACTATAAAAACCAAAAGCAGCAGAATGCCCCAAACAAATATGGTCTTTTCGTGCATCTCCTTTATGCAAGGGCTGAAGTCCCAGCCTCCCAAATTATCTCTAGTGTGGTATGCACATAAATCTGACTGAGAACAAAAACTAAGTCAAGGAGGCAAGGTCTCCACCCACCTAGGTCACATCTCTCTCGTTATTATATATAGTTATTAGAGGCAAAATCCATAACATTTTTATTCTCTTTTGGCCAGTACAAAACCTCTCTGGTTCCATATATGTGGATAATTTTTTAAAAAAAACCTTATTTTTAACTATCATTTCCAGGGGAGGAAAATGTATTTCACAATTCTCCTTTCAAATTCACCCATTCCAGTATTTTCTGTAGATTATTTGAAGTTATTTAAAATAAAATTTGCAAGTTTGCATTTACTCTAACCAGGCCATGCCAATACAGAATATTTATGAAGCCTGCCATGGATCTCAGGTAACGCATTTTTGTAGGTAAACAACACTGGATTTGGAGTTATTGTACCTTGCAAATCATTCCCCTCTTTGGATCTCATTGTTCTTATCTGTAGCTTGAAATTCTAGGGTCCCTTCTCATGCTAGATTGGTTTTATGACCCTTTAACTATATGTACTTCAAGGACCCTTTCATCCCATGATTCCCCACAGACCAGGGGTTAGTTACCCATCTTTTTCTTTCTCTCTTTCTGTTGTATCACCTCAGAGACAGATTCAGGATGGTTAATGGGAGTACTAATTAAGGCATTCTTTCACATAGTATCTAATTCTCTTTTAGACACTCAGAATAGAATAAGGGGAAATGAAGTACTTGAACAATATGAAAACAGTCAGGTTCCCATAAGTGACTACAGTCATCTACAAGCTGTTTTTTGTTTGTTTGTTTTTATTTTTGATAGGGGAAGAGCAAGGATGACCTTATGGTCAAGGAATTCTTGCCCTTTTTGGCAATACTTCATCATGTTTTATTGACAGTTTCCTACCTGGAATGGGAAATGCCTGCCCAGAGCATAAGTAGCTAGAGTTGTGGAAGTGGTCAGGAAGAATTGAGCTCAAATCGACCCCTGCCATTTATTAACTATATGACCCTGGACTAATCACTTATTTTTTTTCCTCAATCTCAGTTTGTAGTCTATAAAAAGTTGTGAATAATATCTGCATTGCCTTCCCCCCAGAATTATTGTGAGAGTAGAATGAGCTAATGTATATGAAGTGCTTTGTAAATCTTAAAGCAATATATGAATGTCGGTTGTTTCTGTTATTATTGTTGTTTCTATTCTTGGCGTGTTGTCATTACCTGGCTCTCCTTTTCTGAACTCCTTTCAGAGCTGTGTTCTTTTCCCATGGACGTGCTGAAAAGCGGGCCTCCAAAATGCTTGTATTCAGTTTTGCCTGGAGGCTAATGCATTTAAAACCATCCCACTTAAAATTCCCTGGAGTTGTGGGGTATTGATGTGGTTCTGACTAGGTGGACGTTACTCCAGTTTAAGCCACCTGAGAGCTTAGAGCTCAAGTTTCCTCCAGGAAAGACATCTTTTTCACAGTGGCAGTGGATTCAATATGCTTTTAAAGAGCCAGTAGCTCTAGCGGAACTAAACCTGAATTACATTACCTTAGCTCAGAGGAAGAGGGAGATGTTGTTTTATTTATTTTGGACTTTCTACTTCCCAGTTTTCTGGATAGTAGTCTGCATTTCTTCTGAAACTGCATTAAGCCAGAGTTGGAGATACAATGAGACTCTGAGAAAGCTGGGGAATAAATAGCCATCTAGATGCTCCCCTGTTATGGATACATGACTTAAACACTCAAATAAGAGTTCTGATCTCATGGATGGGAGTGTTCCCTCCAACCAACCATCCAGATGGAAACCTCCTTCATTCCTGTTGTCTAACCTCTGTGACTCTTACCTTTGTCATCCCATGAGTTCATCGCCAAAGGTCTGCCCAATGTACAGAGGGGTTTTTGTTTTTTGCTTTCTCTTGATATTATGCTAGAGTTGAAAGAAAACTGATTTGGAGTCAGAAGGTCAGGGTTCCAATCCCTTCTCCCATAAATCATGTGATCTTATCAAAATCACATAATTTCTTTAGGCCTCTGTTTTCTCAGATATAAAATGAGGGATTGGGATTAGATGAACTCTAGGTTTGAGCTTCTAGACCTATGATTCACTTGGTTATGGGGATAGCAATGGGTAACACAGAAGCAACCCACTGGTTCTCTCCAGCTCTTGATTATCAATTGACCATCACTTTCCTTGATGACATCTTTTTCTCTACTTCTTCATATTTCCCTGTTTGTAATATGTTACTCTTCATTTCTCCCATGAACCTTTCCATTGCCCTCTGGCTGAAACTTATTTTTAACACTTCAGAGGCCATAGTGTTCTGTATCTCACAGACATGTAATATACAATATAGGACTAGTAGCCATTGAAGTTTCTAGAGACTATAAATCATATTCAGTTGAATATAATTGTATGAATTTGCAACCACTCAGAGATACCAAGCAATGGGATGAGGCCTCCTGAAGTGATAAATCTCCTTGTATTGGCAATGTTCAAGCACAAAGCTAGATGACTTTCTTCAGGAATGATGTTGTGGGTAATCAAGAATTGTGTGGAAGACTGGAGTCAATCTCTAAGATTCCTTTCAACCCAATATTCCATAATTCTGAGCAGTCCTATTACACACTATCAATGTGATTTCAGACATCTTGTAAAATGTTCTGTATGTTGTCTCCCCCATCAGTGTAACCTAGGGCTCAAGCCTGACATTTGTATGCAACTCTTCTCTAGAAAAAGAATCTTTCTCTCTGCCAGTGAAGAGAATGATATGCAAATATCAAGGTTGAGCCCTGAGTTACATTAGAATATGGGATCCTTTTGGGCTGGGGAACATTTTTTGCCTATCTTTGCAATTCCAAAGTTTATCACAGAACCTAAAGCATAGTAAACATTCAATAAATGTTAATAAATTCTTGCTGGCTGACTATTGACTGACTGATTAATTGGACTTGATTATTCTCATTTGTAAAATGAGAGGACTAGACTAGGAGGCCTCAAGAACCTTAAATAAAATGAAAAAGCCCTTACTATGTACCAACACTATAGTAAGTACTGGAGATAGAAATACAAAAGCAGGGACCATTCCCCATCCTTATGGAGCATACATTTTAATGAGGATACCACACAATTAAGGAATTTAAGTCTAGGAAGGGATATTTTGTTTTGGAAGTTAATGGGATACTGATAGAGCCATCTGGGTGTAGGTTGACACACCCTTTCCAGTAGCAAAGGCTTTATTGATTTAATTAAGGTACCAGAGCTTGAAAGTAGTGGGGAGTTGGGGGCAGGGAGCTATGCTCATGGGTAGGGCAGCTAGCAAGAAGATAGCTGGCACATAAAGTAAAGTATATCTGGGGCACCTAAATATAGTGGGCTGCATGAAGTACTCAACAATCAAGAAAAAAAAGTAAGAGAAAACCTTGATATTATAGGAAGTATGCTTGAGGAAGGGATAGAGGCCAATATGAAATAGCTGAAATTCTAAATTTCAGGACAGTTTCAAATTTAATGTGACTACTTTCAAGTGCAACTAATACTACAACTCATTAAAAATGTTGCAATACAGACGTTCTATAGATGCTTCTCATTGTGCTAAAAGGTGCAACTAATACTACAACTCATTAAAAATGTTGCAATACAGACGTTCTATAGATGCTTCTCATTGTGCTAAAAGGAAAATTAGTAATCAAGTATAAAAGCTTAGGTCTAATCACTCTCCTACTCAATAAACTCCAGTGGCTCCCTGTTACTTCCAGGATCAAATCTGAAGTCTTCTGTTTGGCATTTAAAGTCTTTCACAACCTGGCCTCTTCTTAAGCTTTCTAGTCCCCTTATACTTCCTTCCTTCCATATATTCTATGATTCAGCCATATTGACCTACTTGGCTGTTCCTTGCATTCAACACTACATCTCTATCGCTTGTCCTGTGCCTTTGCATAAGCAGTCCACCATGCCTAGAAGGGTCTGTCTCCTTACTACTGCCTCTTAGTTTCCCTGGCTTTTTCCAAAACTCAGTTCAAGCTATACATTCTATTGGAATGTTTCCTGGTCCCCACAACTGCTAGTACCTTCCCCATCAGATCTATTCTATGTATTCTCCATATCTCTTGTATGTATTGATGGCAGGAACTGTTTTTGCCTTTCTTTGTGTCTCTAATATCAGAGATATCAGACACATGGTCTGAGAGCAGCATGCCTATAACACTCCTGAGTGCTACAAAACCAGATTAAAATACACATACAACATCAATATATAATATACATATGTCCTCATTGCTCAGCATAGTGCTTAGCACATAATCATAATTTTAATAAAAGATAGACTAACTGATAAGAGCTAGTACAAGAATTCTGAACTCTGGCATTACTTGAGTGCTCAGATTTGAGAAGGCCGAAGGCATCGTCCCTTTCCAAGTATCTACCTTCCCTTGGCATGCATATTTCAGGAACTACTTAGAGGACAGCTCTACCTGGAATGTGGGATGAGATGGGGATAGCCCATACTTACCACTGTCATTTTGGACAATAAGCACCCTATGCCTGCTGAAAACAAACTGAGAGACAACTGGGATGCCCTGCGATTCCCTAGATAAATAGGAAGAAGCCCCTTGGAGAAGGGAGGCAAAAAGGATAATTGGGTTGGGATGAGGTTGGATCCTCGCTTCTTGAGAATGGCGCTCATGCTGATGAGTCTCCTGCTGTTTCAGGGCCACAGTAACAACTAGCCGAACTGGAAAGAGTTAGGATTTCCACATGAGGAGGCTACTACTGATCTAGTTGACAGTTTATAGAACCATCAACTGTGCCAGAAAAAAAGCTGTCTGTAATCACTCGCTAGATTATTAGTTCTCATCTTCCCCTCTAAAATGCAGAGTGACCAAGAGAAGCTGGCCATATCTATTGAAGGCTGAAAAAAGATAGCTGTGAAACTTGAATGTAGACAAAAAGGGGCGTGCACACAAGCACACACACACAAATTCAGTGAGCAGAGCATAGTGGTGGAGTGACCCCCTACCACAGAGAATGATGGGATTAGCTCACAGCAGTGGTAGAAAGTGCAAGGGACTTTGTGCTCTAAGGTACCTTGGACTTCATCGGTGTGGCTCATGGCAAAATAAGTTCCTTATATAATCAAAATTTTCATGCAGCAGCTACGTAATGCTGTGGAAGAGAATTTGTTGTGCAATGATCAGACATCATGGAATTGAACACTTCTCTGTTTTGGCTGTTGCAAACAAGTTAAGGTTTGTTGCCTTTCTTTTGTCTTAAGAACAATTATTTTTTTAAAGCAACGGGGGGTAAGTAACTTGCTCAAGGTTACATGGCAGTTATTTTTGTGTGGGTGTTAACTATCTGAAGCCAGAACCTATCCCAGGTCTCCCGACATTGGGGCCGGCACTCTTACTCACTGCGCCACCTGGCCACCCCAAGAACAAATTGTTGATAAATAGTGACATAAGAAAGCTGATGTCAGAAGCAATGTGGTTGGGGGAAATTGAGCTGCTTTGGAAGTCAGAGGATCTGGGTTCTGCCACTACTGGGGTGACTTTGGGTAAGTTGCTTAACTTCCTGGGGCCTCAGTTTCCTTATCTGTAAAATGAGAAGTTTGGAATTGATCTTTGATCCTTTCCAGTTACAAATCTATGATCCAGTTTTAAATCTATGAACCCATGAGAATATTGAACTGGCTTTCCAGTGAAGGTATTTTCCTAGGTTTCACAGTAAGACTTTCAGTCAAGGGAAGTGTGGCACCCCAATAAAGTAGTCAGAACCCAAATGCATAATTTCTTATGGCTTTGGATAAAGCTTTTACTTTACTGAGGACAAATTAAGAGAGAACAAGGAATCTATATTTGGAGCCTCCTGGGACCCAGAGCTTTCCAGCTCAGGAGATCTTTTCAGTATGAAATCCAGAGACATCAGAGGAAGAAAATGAGAGAAAAGAGGTTGGAGACTTTAGAAGAAGTTAGGCCATATAAGACAGGCAAATATGAAGAATCCAGAGAATCATGTGAAAATTTGTATGAATTACTTGCTACAGAGCAAATCAAAACCAGGGAAAAAATGTACACAGTGATTAAAACTATGTAAATGAAAAAAAAATACTAACAGACATTAGAATTCAGATAAACCAACATCTAACCATGTTTCCAGAGAACTATTAGAGGAAAATAAATTGAGATGAAAGAGACCTTAGAAGTCATTTAGTCTAACCCCCTCATTTTACATATGATGAAACCAAGGACCAGATAGGTTAAGTGAACTGCCTTAGGTCACACTGGTAGTAAGTAGCAGAGCCAAGATTTATATCCCAGTCCCTAAACTCCAAATATTGCACTATTTTCCCTTTACCATGATGGTGATTAAATACAATTGCTTCTTTGAAGAGAGGTTGTGGACTACAGTTAGAGATTGTTATATATTCTGTCAAATGTAACTTCTGTGTTTGTGTATTTTGCTTAATGTTTTTCTTTGATATTGTTGAGGTATAATTGGGAAATTACGGTAGTTTAAAACTACAAAAAAGCATCAACAAAACAAACTAAAATAAGAGTACAGGATGTCTATTCCCTGAATCTATATGGTGGGAGCAAATATTCTTTGTTTTAATACAGCCAGTGTATACATGAGAAAGCACTTCTTAAATGGAACATAGATTGTTTTCCTCTTTTCCCCTCAATTTCTAGCCTGAACTCATTGTCCACTAACATTTCCTTTCTAAGATACGTGGTCAGTGGGTTATGCATTCAATTATATTGTCCACCAACAATTCCTAAGATATGTGGTCAGTGAAGTATATATTCAATTGCATAGGATAGTCTGGACAATTGCACACAATCTTCATCCTCTTGTTTTCTGTGTGAAATATTGTGTTGAATTCTTTTGAGTGTTTTTAGATCACATTGAAGGGACTGTGATTTTTGGTGGCTTATTGCAGTTAAATGTTAAGTTGAAGACAGAAACATCTGGAGGACCCCATCATCATTTATAAGGAATCACTTTTCCATGTAATAGTTGTGTTAGACATCCTCTACAACAACAGCAAATACTTTTGTCCAGAAAATATCTCCCTGTTTCAGTTTTCTGATTATCAGTTCAGTTTTTTGGGTCCCTCAAATAAATTTGAGGCTATTGTACAGGACATAGACTTTGTTCAGGGTCTCTAACAATCTCCCCCCATGGAAATAGACTTGTGTATTGACAACTCTACTAACTGCACTTCACACAGTGTGACTGCCTCCTGCTCCCTGATTGAATGAGGCTTAGGAGGAGGCTGTTGGAGGAACTAGACCCTCTGTTGTCTATAAAGCAGATTGTTGTTATGGTATATAGAGTGTTGGACAGTAGGAGGCAGTAGGAGCTGAGTTTAAATTCTGTTTCAGACACTTAATAACAATGTGACCCTGGACAAGTCTCTACCTTGAGAACAGAAAATAGTGACTTTCAGGAAAAGCATATGCCAAATGACCTGGCTTTATCCAGTTGAGCCTCAAAGGTAGTACCTGGAGCTCCAGTGTCTGGCTGCATTCCTTTGATTTTCTGCTTCTTTTACTGAGCAGAATCCAGAGGCTAAGGGTTCTTTGAATCAATGTTTCCAGCTTGAGGTAATTCTGAGATTTGAGTCTTCCTGAGTTCAAGAGTTTCAGATTTTGAGAGTTAGGCACCGATTCCTCCAAGGAAGATTTCATTAACAGCATGATATTTAAAAAAGAGGATCCTCCACTGAGGTCCAGCTTAGGACTAAAAGGACTAAAGTGATGCCATGAGGGGCCAAGAGATCCATAATATTGCTGTCCTGTTCAGATGATGGGAGTCAAAAGGGGAATGGAACATTTAGCAATCTTACCAAATAGTTTTACCTTCCAGGCAGCATCTAATGGCCTTTGTGTTTCTGCATTTGCTTATGGACTTTAATGAGCCCTTTGTGCCTTATTCAATTTCTGTGTTGAAGGAAATGAAAGTTTTTTCATTATGTGGTATCAAAGATGTGCTGGTAGATGCTTAACAACCAGTTTTGTGAAAGAAAAATGTTCATAGATATATTAATTGAGAGATACATTTTCAACATTGAAAATTGAATGACACAGCCAGTAAGAACTAACTTCAGTGCCCTTCTGCCTAGTACTCATGTTGTACATGGAGTGTCTATGTAGGAGTTGGGGACCCAGTTGGCTACATTTGGAGAAACTGAGTCACAAGTCAAACCTAATCTTTCTGTGGGAGATTGAAGAGTGAGAAAGAGACAATGACCTCCTTGGAATTAGGCTAGTGGGTTTAGGAGGAAACCTAGGGTCCCTATGAAGAGAATCCTTAGGTATGTACCTTGTATTTACTTTATAAATAATTCATGTGAATTTAATTGCATGCACATTGTTTCTTTCCACTAGAATGTAAGCTCCTTAGGGATACAGACTCTTCTTTTGTGTCTTTTTAACACTAATGCTTAGAAAATTCCTGAAACATGGAAATTGCTTAGTAAATGCTTGTTAAACATTTGTTATTGAGGAGGAGGGGGAAAGGAAAAAAGGAAGGAAAGAAAGAAGGAAGGAAGGAAGGAAGGAAGGAAGGAAGGAAGGAAGGAAGGAA
>NW_027187419.1:93798360-93800683 GCF_028583685.1 Petaurus breviceps papuanus
AGGAAGGAAGGAAGGAAGGAAGGAAGGAAGGAAGGAAGGAAGGGAGGGAGGAAAGGAGGAAAGAAGGAAACCAGTATTTACTAAGTGCCTGTTACACACCAGGCATTGTGTTAAATGCTTACAATTATCTCATTTGAGCAAAATGAGACAGATGTTAATTTACTTACCCAGAGTGATCCAACTATTAAGTGTCTGAGGCTGTATTTGAACTCACGTCTTCCTGTGCAAATGCACCACCTAGTTGCTTCTGCGGAGCTAGGCTGTATGTGAGGAGTTTTTGCTTTATTGCAGTCTTTCTTTCTTTTGGGAGAGGGTAAGGTAGGGCAGCTGGGGTTAAGTGACTTAACTAAGGTCACAAGGCTAGTTTTGTGTTAAGTGTCTGAGGCCAGATTTGAACTCAGGTCCTCCTGACTCCAGGATCGGTGCTCTGTTCTCTGCACCACCTAGCTACCCCATATCTTTCTTATATCATAGATGGAAGACTGTTCTTTCAGCCCTCAGTTGCTGCCCTGCCCTTCAAGCTTCCTAGATGCCATCATCTCAGGCTTTGCCCTGTTATATGGCTACTCCTAAGAGAAGTGTTATTTTTCTTTAGAGGGCCAGACTTCCACCAAGCTTAGGCTTTTTAGTTTATCATTTCCCTAAATAGTTCCTCAGACTAAACAGCTCCATAGGACCCAAAAGCGACTGCTTAGGCAGAAACTTCTGTCTCTCCCTATGGAAGGTGTCTAGTCCTTAGTTTTACCTGAATTAGGTTGAGTGAATTCCATTGGCCTCTACTATTAATCAGGGTGTAGGCGGCATGTCCCACCCCCCCCCCCCCCCCAAAGCAGAACTTCCTACTGTTGTCCATGTTTACTCTAACCCTTTTCCTTTTGTTTCTCAACTCCTGGCTCATACCTCTTTTTAATAGAGGAGTCATGCAAATGATCCCAAAGCTTTTACCAGCTCCCAGGCTCCTTTGGAAGCCCTGGAAGGGGAGAGAACAAAGTGGGCACATCCTGGCTCATTTCTGACAACAAGGACAAAGTCCCTGATCTTTTTATATGTGTAGATTAATTTTTAAACCAAAGCTGCTATTCAGTCATCAGTTGATAGGAGAGAGTAGATTCTAGTAGCATGGAATTCAATAGTAGGAGAGACCCTGCACTGGCGAGTCAGCCTGATTTTTCTCTATCTTTTCCATTTATTAACTGAAAAGGGAACTTGTTGAGGCTTCACAGTACTTTTAAAATTAGCTTCCTTCCCGTACAGATCAATTGCTAATGGACATCTTCAATTACTTCCCTTACAAAGCATCAGGGAATACAGTGAAGTGTGGGGTGTTTGATACAGCCGCTTGTTTATAACTGTACATTATTCATGTCTCCTTTCCTATGTGCATTTGATGGCATTGCTGCAGAGATCACGTGTCCTGGAGCTTGCCAACAGCCCTCCCCCACCCCAGGGATGGTAGTATAGACCTGCAGATCATTTTGTTTGGGTTACACTGCAGCATGATCTGTTTTTTAAGCTACAAACTAATTTTTGTAGCATAAATTCTAAGACCAGGAATCTGATCCTAGAGGCATGTATGGGGATGGGAAGAGAGAGGAGCTGATCACACAGATATCACAGAGATAAATGGTGGTTATTCCCTGTGAGAAAGCACACTGAAGCAGCTTGAGCAAATTTGTGCTCTGATGGACAGCCCTGCTAGGTGGCTGGGTTCCTAGGTTAAAGAAAAGACTGGACTCTTTGTGTTGAGCCAGGGACTGAGCTCCATTTGTCTTTGTCTTCCAGCACCTGAGATGGTGCTTGATGGAGAGTAGGCACTTAGTAAACACTGTTGATTGATTGGTCCAAAAAGCAAGACTCTTTCCCAATGCCAAGATTCAAACATCTGAAAGGGCAAAAGAACCTTTGCAAGTAAGAGCTACCAAGTGTCTAACTTTGGGCTATATTCATTTCATTCACATATTAGGAAAGACAAATAATCAGAAAGGAACAACCCCCTCCTCCCCCCCCCCCCAAAAAGGTTTGATTTTCCTAACCAATCCTGTTTTCTTTGTCAAAAGAGGGCATTAGTGAGGTAGATAATCAAAGCATTTGGGGTTTTATCTTGAACTTCAGGTCACATTTACTTTCCCAATCAAACTTTATTAAGTTACTATTGGATTCTTTTGAGCCTATAGTTTAGAGGAATAAGAGGAGGCAAAGTGAATTAGTGAGTCCAGGGGGAGAGGATACAATGAATAACTTGCATTTATATATCACTTTAAAGTTTCCCAACTGTTTTCTTTCTTTCTTTCTTTCTTTCTTTCTTTCTTTCTTTCTTTCTTTC
>NW_027187419.1:93800693-93823865 GCF_028583685.1 Petaurus breviceps papuanus
TTTCTTTCTTTCTTTCTTTCTTTCTTTCTTTCTTTCTTTCTTTCTTTTTCTTTCTTTCTTTCTTGCTTGCTTTCTTTCTTTCTTGCTTTCTTGCTTTTTGGAGGGGGGAAGGTAGGGCAGTTGGGGTTAAGTGACTTGCCAAGATCACGCAGCTAGTTTTTGTGTTGTGTCTAAGGTTGGATTTGAACTCACGTCCTCCTAACTCCAGGGCTATGTTTTATTCACTGTACCACCTAGCCACCCTGCCCCCCACAAGTGTTTTCTTTAAAAAACAAACAAACAACCAAAAAAACAGCAATAACAATAAACCAGGAGGTAGGTAGACCAACTACTATTAAGTCTATGTTATAAAAGAAAGACTTTTGACTCAGAGAGGCTAAATATGTAGCTTGGTAGCAATCAAGGCAAGGGCTTATGACACCAAGAAAAGAGGAAATCATGTTACAGATATATGTGTGGTTAATTGAGAGTTAACTGTACTTTATAGGAGTAACATCTATTGTACTTTACAACAACTCAAACTAATAATGATTCAATATAAACTTGAAAGGAAGTCCCCAAGAGAATGACCTAGAGTTCTATGTTTGTTCCTGTTAATATATTTTATCAAAACTTAATTTTTTTAAAAAAGGCATAGATTTAGCGTATTTGCAAATCCCAGGAAAAACTGAGGGGTCAGGATGGGGTTAGATAACAGAATTTTAAAAAAGATTCATAGTAAAAACATATCTAAATGATGATAGTGGCAGCAGGGTATTGTGGAGAGAGGATCAAGATGACTTCAGTTCAAGTGTTTCCCCTCACACAATGTTGAGGGTATGTGAGCATGGGCAAATCCCTTATGCTTTTAGTGTCCCAAGGGACTAAAGCCACACATTGTAGAAGAGTAATAAGCTTGCCTATTCTTATCTGTTATACATTGCTTATCAATGAATCAATCAACACCCATTTATTATGCACTTCCTATGTGCCAGGCACTGTGACCTCATGAAGCTTACATGCCATAGGACCATGTATACAAATGAAAATCAAATGTATTTGTGATCTCATTGTTCTGGAAATCCCCTCCAGTGAGGAAGTTCACAATTCATCCATGCCTGCCCAACCTGAGGGTTCCTCATTCCCCCCCACCAAAGTTCCCCAAAAGGTATCCACCCAACATGTTAGAGAACTTCCTCAATTTGTCCCAACATATCCAGGTACAGAGTACTCTGGTTGGCCACCTGTCAGCCTTCGCTCTCACCATGTGACCAGTCTATATAGTTGTATAGAGGATGATCACATAAACAAATGTGGATAGAGAATAAATATACTTTAAATAAATACAGGATAATTATCCTTGAAATGGTAGGAGAGCACTAGAGTTTATTGAATAGTGGACATATTTAGGCTTATGTTTTGGGAATATCACCTTGGTAGCTGGGTAAAGGATGGGTTAGAGAGGGGAGAGACTTATGGACGAGACTAATTAGGAGGCTATTACAAAAGTCCAGATGAGAGCTGATGAACCTGAACTAGGATAGCAACTATGGGAAGAGAGAGAAGGCGATGGATATAAGAGATGTTATGGAGGTCCAATGGACAAAAGATTAGATATATGGAAGGAGTCAAATATGACTCAGGTTGTTGAAAGAGTCAGTAGTACAACCTGGCAGATGAAATGAGCTACTACAATATTGGATAGTATTAACAGAAGCTTAGTGTGAAAATAAAGGGATTAATAATTTTGTCTCATGCTACTCTGATTAGATCTGGAGTACTCAAAGAACTGGGGTTGACTACATGAAGAAGAAACTATTTAGAAAATACTGTGGGGTGGCCAGGTAGCACAGCGAGTAAGAATACTGGCCCCTGTGTCGGGATGACCTGGGGATCGAATCTGGGCTCAGATACTTAGCACCACACCCAGAAATAACTGGCAGCGTAATCTTGAGCAAGTTACTTAACCCCAATTGCTTAAGGGTGGCCAGGTGGCTCAGCGAGTAAGAGCACCGGCCCCAGTGTCAGGATGACCTGGGGATCGAATCCGGGCTCAGATACTTAGCATCACACCCAGAAATAACTGGCTGTGTAACCTTGAGCAAGTTACTTAACCCCAATTAAAAAAAAAATACTGTAATCTTTGGTATTTAAAGGCTATAAGGTGGACAAGAGATCATCATGGTTTTGCTTTGATGCCTTAAAGGCAGAACTAACTGAAGTGAGTGAAGGTTAGCAAATAAATGTTGACTTGAGATGAGAAAAATTTGTAGATATCCAAGATATCTAAAAGTGTAATTGGTTGTTTTGGGAGATACTCACTTTCTAGTCACTTGAAGTCTCCAAGCATAAGGTTAAAGAATAATGTTAAAAGACATTGCTGTTCAGGGATAAGTAAGATGGCATGACCTCTCAGGTTTTCAAGTCTAAGATTTTATGATTTTTAAACCAAAAAAAAAAAAAAAGAGTAAGGTAGTAACAGTCAAATTATGCCTGTACCTACATCATGTACAAAATCCTCTAAATTTACCTTAAAGCAAATCTACAGATTATTAATGGTGGTATGTACTAGTACTCATAATGGTAATAATTTCACAAGTTATGTGTCTACTGGTGCTTTGTAATGTTCCAGTTTTGAGAATAATATTAAATGGGAAGTAAGAAGAAATACATTTAAGCAAATCAGATCTATATTTCTTTCCCTTGGTTTTGTTGCAAAATATTTTTTCTGTCCTCTTTCCATCCATCAATTCCTTTCAATAGTGAGAAGAAAAAAATCAATCCTTATTTAAAGTCCACTGATGTGACATTAATGTGTATTTTGTAGATGAAGTTCAGCTTGGTTTCATATTCTATCCAACATTTTAAAGTTCAGCATTATGATTCATAAAACAACTTATTTTTTCCTCATTTTCTTTAGCTCCTAAGATAAATGAAAAAAAAAAGTTAAAAAAATTCAAAATGGCTAATTCCCCCCCCCTTTTTTTTCTTTTCATGAGAAGAGTAGTTCCAAACTCAAATTGAAATGAATCTCTGTTGGCTACATATTGACTTAGAAGACAACAAAATAACATCAGCTATGTTACATTGTATTTTATTTTGTTAAACATATTCCAATTACATTTTAAACTGATTAAGGTTACAGTGGGGAATGGCTGTGAAATTAGAGGCCTCTGTGAGTACTAGCAAACTTTTTGGCATAAACAGTACTGATTAAAATTTTAATTGTTTTTGCTAGAATAGAAGACACATTTGTACACAAATGACTTATTTTTTTCTAATGGTTTTATTCTCACTTTATATTACAATGTGTTAGTACAAATACAATTGATTTATTAGGCTACTGATGACAAACATCATTCTTTTTAAGAGCTAGGGACTTGAAAATTTCATAATTCTAAGTAATCAGCCCAGATAAGTTATACTTCGTGTTCATGGCCATTTTATTACTTTCATGAAACTATTTCTTATCATTTTTTGCCCCAAGAATATTTTAATATAACAATAATGGAAATAAATAATAATGCCTACATGAAAGGAATATGTTGATATATCTGAATTTTGTTGCTCTGTTAGTCTCAACATATTAAGTGGCTTTCTATTTTAGCCAGATACCCTATTCTCAGTTCCACTGAGTGTACTTTTGAGATGCCATTTTACTAGGTCCTTTTCACCTTTACTCACTTTAATAAAAACAATAAAAGTGTACTAATTTATTAGCTTTCGGGGTGAGAGTGGGATTTGGACACAATCCATTAGGGAGAGAATAAACATCATAAACATCATCAATTTCCTTGCCCAAATCCTGTGTCAGTCATAAAGAACAAACAGCTTCACTTGCTTTTGTCTTGGCCACATATTTAAATGTATGCTCTAGAGATGAACAGTTCATTCTGCAAACCAGTTTGCTTTCCATTTAAAGTTACTTTGTTATATACAGTATCTCCTTTACTATTTCATGTTAATTTTGATAAAAATGAAAACAAATAAGAAACTGTAATGAAGATGTAGCCACGATTCTTTAAGTCAGTCTAAGGATAATATAAGTTAGGTACATGTGTGGCAGTGTCTCCTGTAGATAGTTAACATTTCCAAAAATGATAGTCTAAATTAAAAGATTAGTCTAAATTGACTTTTTAGTTGTACTACAACCACCAAAACTTCACCTGGGACTATCAATTATCAGTAGGCCACTATTGTAATTGTGTGCATATATACATACATACACACAAATTATACACAAACATATAAACAAATACACTCTATGTGAATGTGTATATATGTGTATGTATACATGTATGTATATATATAACATACATAAAGCTTCTATATATGTACATAAAGTTTTAATAAACCTGTGCTTTCAATGACAGAAGAAGTATTTCCACTACCAATGAAGACTGGCACACACTCTCCAATTTATAGTCTTAGAGAGCTGCCAGAGGTCACTGAGGTATTAATCCCCCAGGTGACAAAGCCAGCAAGTGTTAGCAGCAGGAGATGAACCCTGCTTTTCTGGCCAGCTCTTTATCCTCTATGCCATAGTGCCTCTCATTAGTTTGTATTTCTGGGACAAAAATTTGCATAATATACCTTTTTTAATTTATGAAATAAGAAAAAGGACTTTGGAATTTTTCCTTTCCCAATGTGACTTCTGAGAAGTTCACAAATTGAAGTTCCAGTTTCAAAGTTGTTTACATTAAAATGGTGCAATGCAAGAACACTGACAATGAAAGAAACATTTAACTTTTTATTTTGTATTAAATTTTCTCAATTGAATATATATTTGGATGTAAAATAATGAGAAGGACCTTTGAGCATAAATAAAAGGTGATAGTTTGAATGTACAAAATGCTAAAAATTATCATCTTTATAAGTTATTTTATAAAATTATCTTGATCTACTGTAACAAGCTAAGCATGTATGCAATGCCTTGTGAAGTTTAGGAAAACACTGCATGGTATCTATTTTTTTTAATGTTGCTGAAATAATTGCTTAAATAAAAGTGGGAACCACTGCCTCTTCGCTTAATTTCATCAGGCCTATGTGATACTTTATATCCTAGAGTTGCAAAAATACAACACAGCTATAAAAGTTTCAATTGCTAATAATCTTAAAGGACCATAGCATGGGGGCTTGGGGCTGTTGTTCCATGAAAGTACATGTTTCTACATATCTGTTTCTGTCTCTCTTTCTATGAAGGTAGCTTCGTGGTCCTCTATGTATGTGTGTAAATGCATGTTTATGACAGGTTATTGAATACAGTCTTATTTTTTCTTTGCTAATAATTTGTAGAGATACTGTCTCTTGTAAAAAAAAAAAAAGCAAAACAACATAATTTTAAAAAACTCCTGTGGCCCTCAATTATTTTCTTCCAGATCAATGGCTCTAGATAGAAAAAAAAATCATTCTCTGCCTGTTGTTTAAAGTTATCAAAACACAGTTATTTTAACATATTTTTGTACAAGTCACTAATGATAGGGCTTGCAAAATCTCTGAAAAGTGGAAAAACAGATGGCAATAATATAGGCAAGACAAATGTGCATTTCTTATAACCTGCAGACTACTAGTAGTGTAATGAACCTGAATATAGAATATAGTCAGATAAAGCATGTTTGAGCTGTAGCTTAGCTCCAAAATCAGCCAGTATACCACTCATTTTGCAAAGGATGATGAGGCTCAGATTAGGTGAAATACTCGGTCATGATCACATAGCTCATTAGTGGTACAGTCAAGATTAGAGAACAAAAATCTTATAACTTCCAACTAAATTATCTTTCTATTTTATTTCTGTGTTTCCTATTAGAAGCTCAACAGGATGCCAATGGAAAACTTGCCAATTATGTATGAGGTGGTATATATTTGAGGTAATGAACACGGTGCCCAAGTCACTTATCTGTTTGCTCAACGTACACCATGGTAACAAATTACTATGTACATATCAGCAAGCACATCTCAGTGAGGGTGAGAGATGAAGAGTTGACCAGAAATACTGCAGGAGAAGGTTTGAATAATGTCACAAAGCAATTTAGAGTTGGGACACCCACTCTTGGTTTCCTAGGGCAGTTAGATGCAATATTTGATTACAACCATCTAGAAAACACTCAAGAATTGCTTCCTTGCTCTATAAATTGAATACATTTCAATGTGAATGATGCAGACCTCCTCTGGCTTTTCACAGCATGTGAAAAGTGCAGAACTACAGCATAAGTAGAAACACAGGATCCTCAGCACAAACATTTGGGTATGACTTCTTTGTTGGTTAGGCTAAACAGGGCATATATTAATAAAAGTTAGCCACCTGCACATTTAGGGACCATCTCTGAGATTTTACAGGCCTGAAAACAACTAGTCCTGATGCAACATGAAATGAATGAAATCAAGCACCTTAAAATAGAGAAATTGTTTTATGTACAGTTAACTGCAAGGCTTAGCAGTAGGTTTTCTTTTGTATAAGTAGAAATCTCAGCCATCATGGTTTCTTTTATTCTAGTGGTATAGATAATCAGAGGAAAACACTTTTCTCTTTGTTGCTTTTCTAAATGGAAATGCTCCTTTGGAGCAATTGCCTTTATTACTAATGTGTGTATATTTGTGGGTATGATGAATAACAAACCAAAAAATATGAAAAGATGACATAATTATAAACATTCTGAAAATACATATGTCTAACCAAAAGAAGAAAATTTAGATTCTGCCTCCCTTAATCTATAGTCCCTATTATCTGCAAAGATCTTTTTGTTCTGCTGCAGGACCAGCTAACAATGCAAAAGTGCAACTCTTCTCAAATTTGCTGCTCTTTTTTTCCAGAATCACTGTTAGTCAATGAAGGGTCACTACACTGTTAGGAGTACTGACTTTAAGCTTATAGTGGTAAACAAACAAACAAACAGACAACAGTCAGTTTGGCATGAACCTCCAGAAAAAGTCTTGTTGACATAATAGGCCACTTCCCAGGCTATAAACTATTGGTGACAAAATTGGATTCTCCATTACTTATTGCCTTCCCTGCCATCTTTGTCTTTGTCTTCCTTTTCTGTTTTGTCTTTTTCATATTTCTCTTTGTCTCGCTTTGTCACACTATCATAAGAAGGTGGAGAGGTGGTAGAAGGAGTCACATCATCTGTTTTCTCTGGAGTTGAGTTTTCATTACCCTTACCAAAGACTATATCTTCTTTTATAGGCAGATCAACTCTTTCATCACCTTTGTTATATATGCCTGATATGTTTTTGACATTTTGTCTTAAGCGATAACGTCTAAAAGCTCGCTGAATGATTGTAGCTGACACTTCCTCTTGTTTTCGTTTTAGAGTAGTTGTAATGGGTTCATAAGAAACTTTAGAAGGATTTGCAGCTACAAACCGCTCTTCCATCTGTAAACGAAGGGTGTCCATCTCTTCACTTTCACCCAACACACGTTTTGTAAAAGCAAATAAGATGTCAAGGCAGTGAATTCGGTCCCCATTTACCATGGGTAGATCCATGGCTATGAGCTGGACTTTGTTTGGTTTTGCTATATGAAGAGGAGGATCTAATGAAGCTGCAAAATCAGAGAGTTTACTGTATTCTATGAACTGGGTGGCGTCAGGGTCAAACTTCTCCCAGACCTCGTAGAACATCTCAAAGTCGTCCTCACTCAGTGGCTCAGCACTCTCTTCAGTAGCGACACTGAAATTCTCCAGGATAACAGCAATGTACATATTTACCACCACCAGGAATGAGATGATGATGTAACTGACAAAATAGAAAATCCCAACAGAGGAGTTCCCACAATCTCCTTTGGCTAAACTTCCAGGATGAACTTTTTCAGGATCACAGTCCGGTGGCCCACTGTTAAGAATGGGCGCAAGCAAACCATCCCAACCAGCAGATGTGGTAATTTGGAAGAGGCAGATCATGCTGTTGCCAAAGGTCTCAAAGTTGAACATGTCATTAATTCCAGCTTCCTTTTTAACATAGGCAAATTTAGACATTCCAAAGATGGCGTAGATGAACATGACCAGGAAGAGCAGGAGCCCGATGTTAAACAGAGCAGGGAGGGACATCATCAAAGCAAAGAGCAGCGTGCGGATCCCCTTCGCCCCTTTGATGAGACGAAGGATTCGGCCAATCCTGGCAAGACGGATCACTCGAAACAGGGTAGGCGACACAAAGTATTTTTCTATTATATCAGCCAGAAACATACCTGTTAAAGAACATAAAGTAGAAAATATTTAAATATAGTTGCACAAACTATGAAATTCTCAGGAGGATAAAGCATTTTTTCCTTTTATCTTTGGTTCTCTAGGCTAGGAATATTGAATTTTCCCTCACCTCAAAATTCTAATTCTAACCCCCACCCTGCCTCCCAATCAATACAAATTGCAGGACTAGGCATTTCCATGGGTTTCCTCCATGTGCCTTTACTGGTAGTATTATGGCCAGAATTTTACAATGTTGGTTACTGAAAAAACAATTCAGGAAACAACAGATTCTGCCACTTGACAAATAATGACAGTACCATGGATATAATCTCTTAGAATTTCAGTTGAAAAGACATTGGAGGTCATGTAGTATAACCCATCTGACAGTGCAAGGATCCACTATACTATATACCTGAAAGTTAGTCATACAACTTCTTGATCACCACCAAAAATGGGATTATCTTGCCCATAGTAGCACTTAATGTAGCTTGTTGAACTAAACTGAATTACAAAGAAGCTCCTCCAAGTTTTAGATAGTTCTCATTGTTAATAAATTCTATAGGATGGACCAAAAGCCTTATTAGTGCCTTTTTCTAGGTATTGTGTAGAGCATTGTGACTTTTGGGACACTCTACATATCACGACAAACATATTTCACTTTAACTAGCTGTCCTAATTCTGTTTTCTGGATGAATTTACAATTTCAATCCTATAAGTTTTCTATCAGAGCAGGTTATAACCCCACCCCTGCACACCTCCTCATCCTCTTTAAATTTTGTGCTTATCTTTCCATAAGTCTTCTACAGAAGATTTATCCAATGTGATGAAAACCATATTCCAGGTCAGGGACTCTCAATCTTTTTTTGGTGTGTGTCATAGACCCTTGTGACAAACTGATAAGACCTATGGGTCCCTTATCAGAATCATGTTTTTAAAATGCATAATTAAGGGAAAAAGAAAAACCATAGTATTACAAAGGAAACCAAAGATTAGTGGGTAAAATGTTACTTTTTCCCCTCATCTAAGTTTATAGACCCCACAGAATGTATCCATGAATCCAAAGATTAGATATGGCAATTAAGAGATTGTCTTTTCCAATTCTAGTTCCCCTATGTGTGTTGTCTTCCCTCCGTTAGAATGTAAGATCCTTTAGGGCAGAGAATACTTGCTTTTTTTAACCTTAGCACTTGATACACTGTGACTGGCACATAATAAGTATTTAAAATATTTTTAAAATTCATTTATTCATTTTCTCTTTATGCAATTTAATTGTCCTTTGTTTTGAAGTCCTCTGGCAAACTCATAAAAGAAACACATTGGTTGATGACTGTGAGCTATAATTTTTGCATGGAAATTTACGCATACTCATTATGACCTTGACCTTAGGGTAGCAATCATTTGTGAGCAGTGTCCCTTATGCTAAGGAAAAAAATATGAGACTTGAAACAAATTAAAATGGTCCTTCATCCTTCACATTAGTTGAGAGTATTTTTCAAAAGAAAGATTCCCACATAGGAATTCTCTGACCTCCTGTTCCTTTATGATCTATCTAAATGAATACCTGATAATATAAGTAAAGAGACTTACCTACAATGGACAGAATGACCACCACAAAATCAAAAATGTTCCATCCAATAGTGAAGTAATAATGGCGGAGGGAGATCAGCTTCAGAACACATTCTCCAGTGAATAAGATAATAAAAACCATATTTATCCAATATAAAACACTGGTCATGGTTTGACTTTGTTCATCTTTTTCTACCATCATGGTCACCATGTTAAGACAGATAAGTACCATGATTGTAATATCAAAAGTTTGTTTTGTCACCATATCAAATATACATCCTTGGAATTTGTTCTGTAAAATTAAGAAGGATATAAATTGTATAGTAATCTTACAAATAAGATTTAACAGGTATTAGCACACAGAAAAACATTTTTGGCCTATCCAAATTTCAATAACTTGGTCCATAAATAGTCATAATCACTTTATCCAATAAGTTGTGTTCTTTATAGACATTACAGCTAAAAGATTTATAAATAATATCATATTTATATATAATAAAATAATATTTATAATGTTAGAGGTACTAATTAATCTCCAAATGGTAAAGCTTCCTAATACACAAAGTTCCTCTTGTTCATGACCTTCTCTGACATTTATTTAATGATTTATAAAATAAATACTTAAATGCACCCAGCATCTCTTAAGGAAACTTTGTTATTTGTCAATATATAATTGGTCAAAAGATATAAGCAAGCAGTTCTCAAAAGAATTTCACAGTACAAATAACCATATTAAAGAATTTAAGAATACAAGAAATACAAATCAAAACAACCTTGAGGTTCCAACTTATATCCTGCAAACATGACACACATGACAAAAATGGCAATGTTCAATGATGGAACAGTTGTGGGAAGATATATCTAGTAGTTCGTTATTGGTAGAGCTGTGGATCAACACAACAATTCTGGAAAGCAAATAATGTGATTACAATTTCCATATCCTTTTTCCTAGAGAATTCATCACTAGATTTATACCTCAACAAGACCAAGGACAACAAGAAAATCTACACTATCAATGTATTTTATGATAGCAAAGGACTGAGAACAAAGTAAGTATCTATGAATTGAAGAATGACTAAACAAAATTATAGAATACGAATGTGATGGGATATTGCTGTGTTCTAAGAAATGGTGAATACTAGTAATATATAGATGCATGGAAAGATATACATGAACTGATACAAAATCAAGTAAAATGAACCAAAAACAAAATATACACAGTAAACCACAACAAGATAAATAGAAAATCAACCACAAAAATAGAAAAAAAATAAATATTACAAAAAGAAAAAAGAACATGCATGGCTTGAAAGAAAAAAAAATACTCCTTTCCCCCTTTACAGAGGTAATAGGTCCACAAATGTGTAATGCTGCACAAGATTTTTTTGATGTATTGATTAGTTATGTCGATTTTTCCCCAATACTTTTTCTTTTTTTTGTTCAATAAAGATATTTGTTAAAGAGATACTTCTGGGGGTATGGGAAGGCAGGTGGTTTACTGGGGAAAATTATAGTCATATAAAAATAAATGACACTAATAAATATTGATGTCTCTACATATAGATGTAGATCTTTTTAAAAACATAAAAAAGGGGGCAGTTAGGTGGCACAGTGAATAAAACACCAGCCCTGGAGTCAGGAGGACCTGAGTTCAAATTTGGCCTCAGATACTTGACACACTCAGTTGTTGTGTCTTTGGGCAAGTCACTTAACCCCAATTGCCTTCCCTTCCCCCCCTCCAAAAAATTGGGGTGGCTAGGTGGCATAGTGTATAGAGTACCAGTCCTGGAGTCAGGAGGACCTGAGTTCAAATCTGATCTCAGATGCTTGACACACTTACTAGCTGTGTGACTTTGGGCAAGTCACTTAACCCCATTTGCCCTCCAAAAAGCAATAAATACATTTTAAAAAATTCAAGATGTTCCAATGCAGTTGTACATTTTAAGAAAATTCAGAAGTATAAATTAGTACTCATGAAAACACAATTTGAAATTTCATTTAATTTTCTTTTACATTTATTTAATATTATACATTTTAAATTGAAAAATCACTCTAATTTTAACAAGATTGGGCTCCCCTGTGTATGACAGTTTCAAGATAACACTTTCTCCATCACAGATCGGTAGAAGAGGTCATCTTACTTGGCCTCTTGCATTACCTAATCTATCTCTAGTAGATCTTTTCTTGTGGAATTCTGTCATAACTGTCACGTATGCATCAAAACCTCATTTTCTGGTTGATATTAAGACTATGATTACAAATGTAATCCTTCCATTTTCTGAGTTGTAGCAGCTGAAGAAAGTTTTTACAAAGTTTGAAAATCACTGCAGGAACATATTACACAGGATGGTGGTTATGCTGAATTTTAATAAGACATTTCAATATTTAAAATGAAAACAATTTACCTTTTAATTTTTTGTAAGTTTGTAGAAATTACACTTCTGAATTTATTAAAGCTTAAAACGGCACTAAACACTAAGATTTTGGGGGCACCTTATATATTGAAAAGAAAATAGAACTGAGGAAATTATGGTGATTTTAAAATGACTGTGTTTAAAAGAAACTATATGGTTAATTTTTAAATTTTATTTTTCTAAAACAAATATATGATAAACGAAAACAAAACATTCTAAATAAATATTAAAACTTAAATACAAAATAAGATATATGATTAATTTTTTTATTAATGTTTCAAAATGTAAAGAATATTATGCTAATGGACCCATTTTACAAATTTCAGGTTTCTTTTCACAGATTTTCTTATAACAAGGACATCATATCCATATATCAAAGTAACCATATATCTTTTTAAAGTATTTGTGCTTCAATTCACTAAGCCTGTATCAATATGATCAGAGAAATGAAATCATTGTCTGTTCTGAACATACTCCTGTTATAACCAGTCTTCATGAAGCTATCTGGAAAGAAAAGAATGGCAGAATACCGACAAATTGACCTGAATTCCTTTAGCATACAGATATGTGTTCCAGTGTTTACTGTATTAAAATATATTAATGTTGACTTTAAGATCCAAGCATCATAAGGCAACATTTACTTAGTGGCTTTTCTGGGGGCATGTCTTGATGGTGTTGATAATTTCCCATTACAGTATCCTACAAATAAGACTATTATACTATGGCTTTTCCTTCATTACATAATCTTTTAAAACTTAATATTTTATTTTCTCCCAATTACATGTACAACATTTATAACAATTCTTTTTTAAAATTTGGAGTTCCAAATATTCTCCCTCCTTCCCTCACCAACCCCCCATCACTGAGAAGGCAAGCAATTTGACATAGATTATACATGTGTAGTCATGTAACATTTCATAATCTCCCCACCTCTTCTAGATTTAGAACATACATGTGGACATATATAAATCATGCCATGTATATTATAGGTGTGTATACACACATCTTACACACACAGACACACACACGTATCTCAGTTCTTTTTTTATCGAATTTTTTTTTTACTAGGATTCTTTTAGTCAATATATCTCCATTGGACTCACTAAAAATACCAACAATTTGACTGTTTAATTATTAAGATAATAATCAAATAACAGCTTCAAATATGCTCAGAAAGCTAAATGCACTAAAAAGATCGAAGACATTTTATCTTTTTTAGGGCCAAGAATCTCTTTCTAGAGCTGTATTGCTTTCACAAGTGAGAAGGAATTCAAGTTTGATTCCACTTCTGAGAGGGAGTCATGGGTTAAACTTTAGTCACCTTCATCCTAATGTTTACCTGGCGCTTTTTACTAGAATATTAGAATATACAATTATAGCAAGTTCTATTATAGAAGAATATGTTGTTAAGATTAAAAACAAGATTGCATGTGTGTATGTGTATAGAAAACTTTAGAATTTACAGATGTTACAATGCACTGTGCTGCAAACTTCAATATTTGATTTTTCATTAATAATGGATACTTATCAGTAACTTTTAAATGGTCACTAATTTAAAATTCCCAAACAAGCAGGATGTCTATTAAAACAAACTTAGGCCTTTTAATTCGTCACTATATCAATTGATGAGCAATATTTTAGCTTCACTAAGAACTGGGATATAAACCATTATCACATCACTACCACTGTGGGTATGTCATATCAATGCTACCCTGGATATTGTTTGTTTTTGTTTGTTTTTTCTTTTGGAGGGAGGGAGAGAATTAATACCTTTTGTTCAGAACTTAAAAAACAAACACATACATGTTAATTCTTTGCAGAGGAAAAAAAAACCTACAAAAAACAACAGTTCTTAACCTTTTTTTTGCATGTCATAGATGTCTCTGACAGAAGGGTGAAGCCTATGGAGCCCCTCTCTGAACAATGTTTTTAATGCATAAATTACAAAGGAAGCCAATTATATGGACATACTGTTAACAGCATATTAAAACAAAGCAATAACTTCATGGATCCCAGGTTAAGAACTCCAGCTCTAAAGGAAGCCCTCCAAAAAAGTCTTCTGTGATTCCAGATAACTGGGATGTAACTGTTTGCTTACCCCTGGTCTGGGTATTGGCTTTTGTGGTTTCTTGGACCCCAGTTTTTTCATTGCATTGTAGTATTTCTTCTGCTCCTCTGTCATAAAGATATCTTGGCCTCCAAGGTAAAGAAATAAAATAAAAACTATTTAAAATCAGCTTTATTGACATAATTTCCTCCCAATCCTGAATAAACATTTCAAAAGGGGTGGCTAGGTGGTGCAGTGAATACAGCACTAGCCCTGGAATCAGGAGGATCTGAGTTCAAATCCAGTCTCAGACATTTAACACTTACTAGTCATGTGACCTTGGGCAAATCATTTAACCCCAATCGCTCTGCCTTCCCCCCTCCAAAAAGCAAAAAACAAAACAAAACATTTCAAGAACAATGAGAGTACAAAATTTGTCACCTAAGGAATGGGATTTGTTAAATATATCGTTTCTATGTAAGATGTTTTAAAGATCCATACAGTTTTGATATATGATTCTTTCAGGTTTAGAACACATAAATGCTGCTTCCCACTCATGTGCAAAGTACTTCTTGTTAGCACTTTATTTTGTAATTTTTTGTGATGAAGATATATATGACATTTGTACATATGTAAAATATTTGTAATATGAACATAATAATGACAAATTTAGACATTTAGTGGTAGAGTAATCTAGAGTATGGCTTAACAATGCTTTCCTCATTGTATATCCTGTTGGTGTGGAAATTATTTCATGTTGCCTTATGGACAGAGGGAGGAAAAATGGCAAAAACTCTAGTTTTGTGATTTTGTTCACATATATGGGTCTTAGAAAAGTTTATGGAAGAAGCTAAAACCAATAACTCAAGTAAAGTCTTAGTTTAGTTGTGATACCCTATCTTTTAGCAAAGAAAAACAATGAAATTTTGCTACATGTAATTTCATGCACTGGGCTGAATTGTGTATTTATAATATTAATGAGGTATGTCTGAGGACATGAAATATAAGTAACTCTGAAGAAATAAGTAAAACTAAATAATATATTTCGGTTATATATAAGACTATACATTATTTATAGATATAATTATGTATTATTATAATTATGGAAACAATTTTATAATATAAAATGTAAGTAAAAGTAATATAAATAAAATATAATCCAATCCCCTCATTTTAAAGACTAAGAAACTGAGACCCAAAGAGCTTAGACTTCCATAAGATAAAGAAGTTGAACTCTTTTTAACAATGAAATTTAACCTCAAACTGTAATATTTTAATATCAACGACAACAAAAAAAAAATCTAAATCTGGGGTCAGCAAACAATGCTCAATGGCCAAATCTGGCCTACCACTTTTTTTTTGTATGTCTGAGGATGAAATTTTACTTAAAAATGTAAAAACCATTCATAGCTCACCAGGTGTATTAAAACAGGCAGAGTTGGGCAGACCCTTGATCTAAATAAACCAGGGAACTAATTCTTACTCTGGCTACACTGGTTATGGTCATAGTCTGTCACATTACTTGGTACATAATCAACAAATAATTGTTAAGTGATGAATTGATTTTTTTTTTTTTTGGACAATGCCTCCTTTTGTCCTCATCATAATTCTTTAAGAAATCCTACACATACTTCCTCTTTGAAATCTGTTCTTCTGATATCTAAGATGCATGTTTGATCATTCCCAGTTTTTTTTTCATTCTTTGGCATAAACTTCAAGGTGGAATGGTCAATTTCCCCAAAGGTTTCCATCATTTCCATTCCAGTAACCAGTTTTTTTCTTGTTGGTGAAAATATTATATTATGTTTCAGTTGTACGTGTCAGGATAAAATGGTTGCCTTTTGGTTCCTATACTTTTTTTTTTAATTTAAAATTTTCATTAAGGCAGCTCAGGAAATTTGGAACTCCTTTGCTTTTGGCAGAGAAGTAAATGTCTAACTAATTAAAGTTCCCCATCATTACTGTATCACACCTAAGTAATAATCTTGTAATCTTATTTTCCAAATTTATCATTTTGAAATTACTGAAGATCTGGTATCACTATGAAATCTTACTGCTCCCCTTGAGCTGCTAGTGGAGAAGGTGGAAGACTCTTAGTACATGGTACTCACAATTTTCACATAAGAATTTATCGCCTCTGGCATGTTAGAGAAGCATAGGGAAGAGAAATTGGCAGGATGGATCCCTAACTGTGAAAGTTTTCCTGGGTTCTTGAAAAATGTGCCCATATAGTATAAGTTCCAGCAAAATTTATCAAGTTGGAAGGAATCTGAGTATGAGTCCAAGGATGGATCTACCTAGCAAATTTTGGAGAGGTTCTTCACCAGAAATCTGACCATCAGGCTGTTTTGGCTGAAGTGACCAACAAAATGGACAAAAATGCAAAACAGTTCATAGTCCTTGGCAGAGGAGTGAGAAGAGAGTGCTAAGAATATTACAATTGACTTGGCAGAACAAAATGTATAAATACTCTCTGCAAATAAGCTTCCTCTCATGTATATATTAAAATTATACAGGATTCTATGATAGAGATGGTTTCAGAGATAATTATGTTTGACAAATGGCTAAGAATCAACAAGATGTGAGTAATTAAATGAGAAGACATAAGACATAATGAAATCACTATGGATCTGTGGAAGTTACCAACTCAGTACCCACAAGGATTATCAGATCTTTCTGACAAGTTCAGAACTCTTCACAATGCCACTTAGCTACCAAGTATGTGTAATTACCTTTGGAAAATTAGAAGACCTGGGGAGCTTGTTAGTGATAATTCTAGGTGTTTTATAGATATGTGCATGTGTGTGTGTGTGTGTGTGTGTGTGTGTGTGTGTGTGTAATGAATAAGAGGGGATGAATGATAATTGCTCTGCCTTAAAGATGAGATGGGATGTGTGCATGTGTGTGTGTATTATCCCGAGTTCATGTTTTAGAGACTAGTGATTCCCCCTATGTGTTTTGAATTTCTTCTTAGTAGTAGTTTAAACTCATTTTTATTCGTTTTGTTATTACTAGAGATAGCATCTGCTTACTACCTTACTGCTTCTTAAAATTTATTTTGTATTTCATTTTTCCCCAATTATACATAAAAACAATTTTTAACATTCCTTTTATAAAATTTTGAGTTCCAAATTCTCTTTCTCCCTTCTTCTCCTGCCCCCATTATATACATACATACATATATATATACATATACATATACATATATATATATATTTATATATATATATCATTCCCAGGTGTTTTTTTTTTCATTCTTTGCCATAAACTTTAAAGAGGAATGGCCAATTGCTCCAAAGGTTTCCATCATTTCCATTCCAGTAACCATTTTTTTTTCTTGTTGGTGAGAATATTATATTATATAGTTGTATGTGCCAGGATAAAATGGCTGCCTTTTGGTTCCTATACTTTTTTTTTAATTTAAAAATTTTCATTAGGGCACTTCATGGAATTTGGAACTCCTTTGCAAAACTCATTCTCATTTAACCCCCATTGAGTAGGCAAGGAATTTCATATAGGTTCTACATGTGCAACCATGCAAAACACATTTCCATGTTAGTCATATTGTAAAAGAAAACACAGGATGCCCTCCCCCCAAAAGAAACCCTCAAGAAAAAATAAAGTAAAAAGGTATATTTTAATCTGCATTCAGATCCACCAGTTCTTTCTCTGGAGATGGATAGCATTTTTTATCACAAGTCCTTCAGAATTGTGATGGATCATTGTATTTCTGGGTATAGCTAAGTCACTCACATGATTATCATATAATATTGCTGTTGTGCAGTGTTCTCTTGGTTCTGCTCATTTCACATGGTTCTGCTCCTTTCACTTTGCATCAGTTCATGTAAGTCTTTCCCAGTTTTTCTGAGAGCATCCTGCTTGTCATTTCTTACAGCACAATAATATCCTACCACAATTATATACCATGACTTTTTCAGTCATTCCCCAATTGATGGGTATACCCTTAATTTCCAATTCTTTATGACCAGAAAAGAGCTGCTATAAATATTTTTATACATATAGATCCTTTTCCTTTTTGTTTCTTTAGGATACAAACCTTGTAGTGGTATTGCTAAGTCAAAAGATATGCATGATTTTATAGCTCTTGGAGCATAGTTCCAAATTTCTCTCCAGAATGGTTGAATCAGTTCACAATTCTACCAATAGCACATTAGTGCCTCAATTTTTCCACATTCTATCCAAAATTTGTCATTTTCCTTTTCTGTCTAGCTAATCTGGTAGGTGTGAGATGGTACCACTGAATTCTTCTAATTTGCATTTCTTTAATCAATAGTGATTGAGAACATTTTTTCATGTGACTATTAATAGCTTTGATTACTTCATCTGAAAACTGCCTGTTCATATTCTTTGACTATCTTGGTGAATGGCTCTTATTTTTATAAATTTGACTCATTTTTCTCTAAAGTTGAGAAATGAGGCCTTTATCAGAGATACATGCTATAAAATTCTTTTACAATTATGATTGCTAACTTTATTTTTCTCCATCCTATCTCCCAATTTATTCTACCCTTTCCCTTCTTTCACCATGTCCATCCTCAAAAATGTCTTGCTTCTGACTACTGCCTCCCCCAATTTGCATCCCCTCTTTCTTTTATCTCTTTCCTCTCCTACTTTCCTGTAGGGTAAGATTGATTTCTATACCCAACTGAGGGTGTATATTATTTCCTCTTTGAACCAATTACCGTATAAGTAAGGTTCAGGTGCCCCCTCCTTGTCTTCCCCTCCACAGTAAAAGCTCTTTTGTGCCTCTTTTATGTAAGTCAGTTTGAGCTATGCTGCCTCTTCTTTTCTATTTCTCCCAATGCAGTCTTCTTTCTCACCCCTTACTTTTAAAAAATATCTTCCCATCCTATTCAACTCTCTAAGTATGTTCCTTCTAAATGTCCAATAATGAAAAAGTTCTTATGAGTTATATGTTCTATGAGTTCTAAATATCATTTTCCCATGTAGGAATGCAGTTTGACCTTAATGAGTCCCTGACAATTTCTTTAATCTGTTTATCTTTTTATGTGTCTCTTGAGTCTTGTATTTGAAAACCAATTTTTCTATTCACTCTGATCTTTTCATCAGGAATGATTGAAATTCCTCTATTTCATTGAATATCTATTTCCCCCTGAAGGATTATACTCAGTTTTGCTGGGTAGGTAATTCTTGACTATATTATTAGCTCCTTTTCCCTTTAGAATATCATATTCCAAGCCCTCTGATCCTCTAATGGAAAGGCTCCTAAATCTTGCTGATTCTGATTGTGGCTCCACAATAGCTGAATTGTTTCTTTCTGGTTGCTTGCAATATTTCCTCCTTGACCTGAAAACTCTGTACTTTGCTTATAATATTCCTGGGAATTATCATTTTGAGATCTCTTTTAGGAGGTGATCAGTGGATTATTTCAATTTCTATTTTACCCTCTGGTTCTAGAATATCAGGGCAATCATAATTTCTTGAATTATGATGTCTAGGCTGTTTTTTAAATCATGGCTTTCAGGTAGTCCAATAATTTTAAAATTCTCTCTCCTGAATCTATTTTCCAGGTCAGTTGTTTTTCCAATGTATTTAACATTTTCTTCTATTTTTTCATTCTTTTGATTTTGTTTTTTTTTCTTCTTGGTGTCTCATGAATTAACTTCCACTTGCTCCATTCTACTTTTTAAAAATTCTTTCCTTCAGTAAATTTTTGTATACCTTTTTCCTTTTGGCCAACTTTGCTTTTTAAGTTGTTCTCTTCTTCACTGGATTTTTGTGCCACTTTCACCATTTTGTCTATTCTGTTTTTTAAGAAATGATTTCTTCAGTATTTTTTTGTGCCTCCTTTACCAAGCTGTTGACTCTTTTTTAAAATGATTTTGTTGCATCACTGTCATTTCTTTTTCCATTTTTTCCTCTGCCTATCTTATTTGATTTTTAAAAATCCTTTTTTAGAGTATATGACCTGAGTTCAATTCAGATTTTTCCTTATGTCTTTGGATGTAGCAATTTTGACTGTTTTTTTTTTCTTCTTAATTTGTGTTTTGATCTTCCCTGTCACTATAGTAACTTTCTATGGTCAGGATCTTTTTGTTGTTGCTGTTTCATTTCCCCAGGCTTTTTCTTGACTTTTAATATGATATTAAAGTTGGGTTCTGCTCCCAGGACGGAGGGAGTACTGTCTCAAGTTCAGGTTTCCTTGTACAGCTTTTTTTCAGAACTAGTTCTGGGAGTCTATAAACTTTCAGTTTGGCAAGATGGTATGACCTAAATTGGGGTGTGTTTACTACTCTCCTGGCCTGTGTGGTGTTCTGTGAGTGACCACAAGCACTCTTTTCTACCCCTGGAATTGTGACTAGGGTTCCCACTCTCCCTGTGGTCACAAGCTCTGGTGTGGTCATACTCCTCCTCACCCTGGGACTGTGACCCAGGCCCGAGAAAGGACAATACAAAAAAAAAAAATCTTTTCCTTGGTGACAGAAAAGGGACCCCTGTAATCTCCTTCTGACTTACTATTTGACCCCCTTATCTTCTGTGGGCTAAGCCTTCAAAGAAACCATGGCTACTTCAGTAACTTCCAGGGCCTCCTCCTGGTTGGCTGAGGTGCCACCTACACAGATATTCTGCACTCCACACTTACCTGGTGTGACAGACCTTTCCTGCCAACCTTCTGACTTATCTTGGCTGGAAAATTGTTTCTCATTCTTTTGTGGATTCTACCACTCCAGAATTTGTTTTGTGGTGCTATTTAAAGTTGTTTTGAAGGGAATTGGGAGAGTTCAGGTGAGTCCCTGCCTTTTCTCCACCATCTTGGCTCTGACCTGTTACTATCTTAGTATTAAATCATGCCTGAGATTTATCTATCAGGCATCTATATTTACTGAGTGTCTACTGTGTCAAGAGAGCTGCAACTAATATTAGTTTAAATAAGATGTGGAGAGTATGTGACTTGCTCATTGTCATGTTACATTAAAGGTAGGATTTCAAGTCCAATGCTTGATATAACGGTTCTAATATGCCATAATGATTCTTGATATTTTCACTGATATTTTATAAAAAATAAAATATAGTGTATCTCACCTTTCAAGAACTGAGCACACAGATTCCTTTGCAATGTCTATCATCTGTCCCTTTCCACTGTAACCACCATAGTCAACTTCCATATTACCTTATGCCTAGGCTATCATAATGCTTTCCTAACTGGTATTACTGTCTCTAGTTTCTTCTTTCTCCAATCCATCCTATATATAATTTTTTTTTTTTAAGCAATTGGGGTTAAGTAATTTGCTCAAGGTTACACGGCCAGTTATTTCTGGGTGTGGTGCTGAGTGTCTGAGCCCAGGATTCGATCTCCAGGTCGTCCCAACACTGGAGCCGGTGCTCTTACTCGCTGAGCCACCTGGCCGCCCCTAAGCAATTGGGGTTAAGTAACTTGCTCAAGGTTACACGGCCAGGTGTTTCTGGGTGGGTGCTAAGTGTCTGAGCCCGGGATTCGATCTCCAGGTCTTCTCAACACTGGAGCCAGTGCTCTTATTTGCTGTGCTACCTGGCCGCCCCCCTATATATAATTTTCATGGTTTTTTTTTAGTGCTATCTTGTACTTATCACTCTCCTGATCAAAAATCCTCAAGGTTCTCCACTGTTCAGAGAGTAAAATACAAACCTTTTAATCTGGAATGTAAGGCATTCAACAATGTAAACCCAATCTAAGTCTAAACTTATCTCCACTACTAACTGCCCTGACAAAGCCTCTTCTCTAGTCAAAAGGTTCTTGAAATGTGCCATGCACATTCTTCCCATTAGAATGAAAATTCTGTATAGGCAGGGATTGTCTTTGGTTTTGTTTTTATTTGTAACCTGAGACAGGGTATGTGCTTAACAAACGCTTGTTCTTTTCTTCCCTTTGCATCTGGTGTCAGTGACTCAATTCCATACTTAAATGCAAGAAATTACTATACCAAATTTTCCTAGGGAGAGTTCAATATTTATACAGATGATCAGAAAGAAGTGGAGGCAGGTGAAGTTATTGGGATTGGAAAAATTTAAAAAGTACAAATGATTAAATAAGGAAAGGATCCTCACTGGTAGGATATTAGGAAAGAGACCAAAGCCTGTCAGATAGAAAAAGGAACTAGGAAAAAAAGGTATGAAGCTAGAAAAGCAAAAAAAAAAAAAAAAAAAAAAGGAAGGCAAGTTAATGAAAAATGAAGATCTAGGAATTATTGACTAACATTCCCAGTTGGCCTCCAATCACATTGGTTTTCTAAGCAAATAGTCCTTCCTGTTATTGCTATGACAGTATTAAAAGTATTAAAAGATACTCCCAGGTTTCAAGGAGTTATGAGTGTAAAGAAGGGGATACAAAGTAACATAGCTACTGAGCATATACAAATACTTCATCTTGAATTATTTAAAATTTAATGTGCATCAAGTATACTACAGACATGCAACTAAGTGTGGATGTCTTTGAAGTCCTGGTGATGTTCATTAATCTTGAAAACAAGGTGGAATAATTAGAAAATTTGTAAAATATGGTTCCTTTACTATCAAATACTTTTTTCCAAGGGAAATTCTTATGTAATTCTTATCATTAGAATAATAGGTTTGAACCCTCACCAATAATTCAATTATCAGGAATGATTAACTCCTTTAAATAAAATACCTGATTACAAGTAAATGCCAATCATTGTAAATGTTTGTTGAAGTTGGTATTCACGTATAAAAATATAGAATTAGAAGGTAAAACATACTTGGGAAAGGTTAACCATAGATTCTCTTACTAAGGGTTAACTAAAGTTAAGTCAGAACCCATTTAAAGATACAATTAACGTTAAAAATCAAAGTGTAGAAGAATAATCTAATAATTTGCTAAGTTATCTGCCCTGCTATGGCTATTGGTTCCTGTTCAGTTTCTAATTCCTTGATTTTAGACATGGATGCTTTCTTCATGTTTCTCTCTCTCTCTCTCTCTCTCTCTCTCTCTCTCTCTCTCTCTCTC
>NW_027187419.1:93823965-93942865 GCF_028583685.1 Petaurus breviceps papuanus
TCTCTCTCTCTCTCTCTCTCTCTCTCTCTCTCTCTCTCTCTCTCTCTGTCTCTCTCTCTCCAATTAGAATTGTAATTAAGTTAAGTAATCTTTTAAAATATTGTATTATGCCAGTGTGTACAAGAAGAGAGTAAATATTTCTGTAATCTAAATGAATGAAATAACATTAACTTTTTAAAATTCTTACAAATAATTTTAATAAGCAATGATCCTTTTAATGAGAATGTTTTAAGCAATGATACACTAAACAGATTGAAAGTTTAAGTTTACATATATGCAAATATGTATATATATATATACATATCTATTTCATATATGATGTATATATAAAGTATCCCAAAAGTTTTATTGAAGTTTTAAGCTTTTAGGAACTGCACTAAGACCTTTGGTATACTGTATATATACATACCCACACACTCAGGACAATGACAAAATGTTTGAGATACTTATCTTCTTTTTCTGTTGATTGAAATTATCTATGATGACACCAATGAAGAGATTCAAAGTGAAGAATGACCCAAAGATGATAAAGATGACAAAGTAAAGATACATGTAGAGGCTTTCTTCATACTTGGGCTGATAATCTATCTACAAAATTAGCAAGAATTAGTAATATAGAGACACTAAGTTTGGGTAGTAACGTCAATTTTATTAAATGACAATTGGGAAAATAATTCAAATGATACTTTTGGATGTTATGAGCATTCTGCATTTGGAAGTCATAAGCATATATAGCATTTTGCCTTGGTTTATTTAAAAAAATCTCATCTAGGCTTAGTAACTCTTCAATATTCCTGTAAACTCTGAACAGATAAATGGGATGAGGCTGGAACTATATATTACCAGATCCTAGAGCTGATAAGTAAGTAAATTATCTGAAACACAACTTTAATTTGAATTGATCATTATTAAACAAAATATACCAAGTTAATAATGTCAACATTTTCAGTGTCCTTTCAGTCAGTTATAAAAACAAACAACATCAGAACTGGGGATATGAAGTAAACCATTAGTTCTCAAGTCTTTGTTGCATGAATACTCTCCTTTTTTAATGTAAAAAATATGCTTGTAGACTTTCATATGCTAGTAGTTGGACTTTTAACTGGTTGAGAAAATACATAATAGCAAAAATAATTCACACAAATTCTTATTAAATTAAATCAGCATCTTCATCCTTTTGAAAAACTATTACCTATCTGTGAGATGTACTATTTATTCAGTCTATGGAAAGCATGTTTGTTTCTTTATTATGCAGAACCATTTAATGAGACAGAGTTTTGCAATAACACCAAAATCTATGAAAGGGTCCCTAGCAAATAGCTTGGGAAGCAGTTAAGATATTTTGTGATTTTAGGTGATAGATTGTCTAGTACTTACATTAACTGAATCAACAGCTGCATACATAATATCCATCCATCCTTTAAATGTGGCCTGTAAAAACATGACATTTATTAAATTTGTGTTTGAAGCTAATAGCTTAGAACAAATAAAAGTTTTTCTTTTTATGTAGGGCATTTAAAATCCCTTGTTGATTAATATCAGTAAGTCTAGTGATATTTCAAAATACTGTTTTAATACTATATATGAATTTTCATTGTTTTTCCCCAAATTTAATGTTAAAGTTTTCTATATGAAATAGTTAAATTTTTTCATAATATTCCTACTTAGTAACTACTACCTAAATTCCATAATTATCTCTTAACAGTGGCAATACATTTTTCTAGGGAAATGGAGGGAGAACTTTTCCCCTCTTCTGCAGAATCCTCTGGGACTCTGAGCAACCCCCTCTCCAGTTATTATACTATACTCCCTTGGTCCTAAAAAGTGCATACACACACACACACACACACACACACATATATATATATATGTATACACACACACACACATACATGTAGAAGTGGGGCAGGTGGGGCGGCCAAGTGGTGCAGTGAGTAAGAGCGCCGGCCCCAGAGTCGGGAGACCTGGAATCGAATCCGGGCTCAGATACTTAGCACCACACCCAAAAATAACTGGCCATGTAACCTTGAGCAAGTTACTTAACACCAATTGCTTAAAAAAAAAAAGTAGGGCAGGTGCCATGGACATTAATGTACTAAGAATGGAATGAACAATGGATGCTGCTTTTGATTTGGGGCAGAAAGTCTTTGCTAGTAATGTGTTTGATTAAAACTATCATCTCTGCTGTTTCTATCTTCACCTCTTCTTGCCTTTCTTCTACTTAACTTTCCCCATTTTCTCCCCATGTCCAATCCCTGACAACTCCCATAAATGTTTGGATAGCTGTTGAATGAATTAGATACAATTGGTTGAATGATGTACCCCAAAATATGTTCAATATTATCTTTTAAACTGGGATCAGGGGAGTTTTGGATAAGGGTGTGGGGTTGGGACAAAAAAGTGCAGAAGAGGAAAACTATATAATCTGAGGAGTAAATTGCTTCAGTCAGTTTTTTTTTTAAAAAACATTGTTGGGTTATATGAGTTAAGGATGCCTAGGCTTCCTACTAAAAAAAAAAAAAAACAACCCCAGAACTTTCCTACCTAATATCTAAAATATCACAATACAATTTAATTTCTTTGACTAATACTGCACCCATGTCAATTGCACTTAAAAACAAACAAACAATACAGCACAAATACATTAATATTTAGAATATGCAAAAAATCTGTAGAATTCATGTTTGTGTACTTAATTTTCTATCATATATCAAAGGGATAGTATCTTAATCATAAAAAGCTATATCTGAACATGTCTCCAATTTCATTTTCATTTTTATTTCCTAATCAAACTTAACAAAAAAGTTATCTTGAAATAGAAATATATTACACATTACAGATATATATTTCTTGAAAAAAGTATCACTTACAACTTGAAGTAGAGAAAGGTAGCCAATTCCAACATTGTCAAAGTTCACTTTCACATTTTTCCACCGTACATCATGGCTACTATTTATGAGTTCTTTACATTGAGTATAATTCTCAACCACGTTCACAGGAAACCTCGTGCCATCTGTGGTGTTAACACACTCATAGAACTTGCCAGCAAACAAATTTACTCCCATAATGCTAAAAATTAGCCAGAATATGAGGCAGACCAGTAGTACATTCATAATGGAAGGAATTGCTCCCAAAAGAGCATTCACTACCACCTACCACAGAAATAAGAATAAACAAATAAATTTGTGTTAATCAATTAATCATTCAGCAAGTATTTATTAGACACTAACATGTCCCAGGAACTATGCTAGGTACTGGGGATACAATTGCAAAGAATAAAACTGTCTCTCTGCAATAAGATATCAAATAATTATAGGATCTAATAAATCAAATGACAACACGAATGAAGTCAGTATTCCAAATTTTATATTACAGAATTAGGAGGTCCAGATATTAAATTATTATATCAATGGACCAACTAAGAAGACATATTAAGTGCTTAATGGTATACTCAGCACTGTTCTAAATAAAGAAGGATAAGACTTTGGTCATTCCCTCAAGTATAGGGTGAAAGAGAAGATAAATGGTATTCATTAAACAATAGGTGGAAACAAAAGGTGAGAAATGACTTTTAAAATTGTTAACAGAACTTAAATGAAAAAAAGGCATAAATAAATAAATGGAAACCTGATGTTTTTAAGTTAAAGTCATACATTCTGCATACTCTAGAAAAGAAAAATAAATTAAATGAAATATAGTACATCCGTTTAAATAATGTAATAAATTGTTACAGAAATACTATATAATCTCTTTAAAAAAGATTCATGACCTGAGTATTGTCAATATTTCCCATATCTTCAAATATCAAAGCTAATATAGACATTTTTTTTTAAATTTTGAAGGTAAGAAATTCTGGGCACAGTGAAAAGAACACTGTACTAGAAGAGTCAAGAGGTCTGGACTATAGTTTTTTCTCTACTATTTTAACACATGTATGACCTTGTTTAAGATAATTGACATTCCTGGGTTTCATTTTTCTCATCTTTTAAGGCAGTTAGGTGATCTCTAACATTCCTTTTTAACTCTAAAATTCTACTTCTAAATACATTTTACTATGTTTATATTTCTGTGCACCTATATGAATTCTGGATTTAAGTCAGGAAGATGTGTTCAAATGCAGTCTCAGACACTTATCAGCTCTGTGACCATGGACATCTCATTTAACTTCTACCTACCTCAGTTTTGTCAACTGTAATTTTGGGATGATAGAATGACCTACCTCCCAGGATAGTTGTAACAATAAAATAATGTGTACAGTGCTTTGCAAACCTTCCACCTCTCTATAAATGCTAGCTATTATCACAATGCTCAGGCTATCTCACAAGACTGTTTATACCAAATTAAAAGAAAAACATGAAAGGACTTTGTTCATATTGTAAAACAGAGTGAAACATTTGTCTAAAAATTTATGAAACTTAGAAGTAGTTTGTTTATTAGAGTTCCTAGTTTACAAAATTGCCCATTATTTCTATTCATAAATTGTTTATGTCCCACCTATAATACACAGGAGTTGTAGGATCCTTGCCAAGCTACTTCACTGGTACCTCTCAATGACTATAACAGTGGGGACCATGATCCAGGCTGCCTGTGTTGAGGAAATTCCTCACCAGGATTAAATTACACTGATGAGATCACAGGAAAAGTCCCAAAACTGTGATTATAAAGTACTTGATTACATGTGTCCAAATGGGATTGTACTGTTAATGTGATTCAAGGACAAAGATGTCAGAGTAGGAAGGGACATGTGGGACATCTTGCTTAACTCCCTCATTTTACTATTAAGAAAACTAGCATGGAGAAGTTGTGACTTGTTTGAGCTCAGACAACTAGCTGGTTGTAGAACTAGGTTGAGACTTCTGGTCTCTAGTGTTTTGAGTCCAGTGCCATTTCCTTTATTGCTAACAATGAACACTTTTGAGATTTAATACTGAATAATAATAATAAATAAAAATTGAGGAAGAGCAAAATAAAGCCTATCATGTAATCAAACTGCATGTTTATATAAATCACTTTGCTAATGGGGTTTATGTTATCAGGATCATATAAAACCAAACTCCTTTGAGTTATAAACAAAACAATAGTAGATTGAAACCTTGTTGCAGTGCTAATTTTGGTATTACTGTTATGGGATGCCTTAAAGATGAGATCATTTCTCTTATTAAAGAATGTTCAGAAGATCTAGAGTAGTGGCAAGAATAGTAATAGTAAATTGCCACAAAACAAAAACACAGGAGTTTCTGAGGGACATTTTACTCGACAGAATTACAGAGACCATTGAATATTAAACATAAGATAGAAAGTTTGCCAGTTGACAAAGTTATATAATTGGCATTTATCAGTGCAACTTACAGACCATATGAAAATAAATGTATGTGCCTTAAATATGTAGCTCTTCCAGAGAAGTGATTTTTGAAAGTAAGGTAGTTGGGGGCGGCCAGGTAGCACAGCGAGTAAGAGCAACGGCTCCAGTGTTGAGAAGACCTGGAGATCGAATCCCGGGCTCAGACACTTAGCACCCACCCAGAAACACCTGGCCGTGTAACCTTGAGCAAGTTACTTAACCCCAATTGCTTAGGGGCGGCCAGGTGGCTCAGCGAGTAAGAGCACCGGCTCCAGTGTTGGGACGACCTGGAGATCGAATCCTGGGCTCAGACACTCAGCACCACACCCAGAAATAACTGGCCGTGTAACCTTGAGCAAATTACTTAACCCTGATTGCTTAAAAAAATAAAAATTAAAAAAAAATTAAAAAAATAAATAAAAAAAAGAAAGTGAGGTAGTTGTCTTTGCAACCAAGGTGACTTTAAAAGTGAAAAATGGGACATATTATAGAACTAGAAAATATATTCTTGTTGGTTTAAGAGTATAGTAACACTACAGTTTTCTGACATAGTTGGGGAATGAGATATTCTAGAATTAAAAAAACCTTTCTGGTTAACTGAAGGTTGTTAATATTGTGAGAGTAAACACTTAATTCTGTAAAATGTGGATCATAATAATAGCACTTACCTCCCAGGGCTGATGTGAAGACCAAAATTAATATTCGTAAAGTGATTCGCAAGCCTTAAAGCACAATAATTAGTGGTATGTTATTTCTATTTTCATATCTCTACTTTAAACCTCGATTTCTTTATTTTTCAAAGGAGGCATCAATATGGCACAGTGAAGAAATCATTTCACTTGGAGTTTGGAAGGCCTGGGTTCAAATTCTTTGTGCAAATCACTTAACCTATTTCAGCCTCAGTCTCCTTTTTTATAAAATGAGATGATAAAAATAGAAATTACCTCTCAGGATTGTTGTAAGAATTAAATGAGACAACACATGTAAAATGCTTTGTAAGCCTGAGAGCACTATATCAATACTACCTATATTATCATTAATAATATTATTATTATTACTGCTTCTGTTTCTGCTGCTACTGCAACTACTAAAATGATAATAACAGCATTTATGTTACAGAGTTTCCAGGAGATTTAAAAGAGGTAAAGCCCTTTATAAACTTTAATATACTAGACAAATATTAGCTATTATTTATAAATTATGATTGAGCTTATTCTTCAACTCACAGAAGGAAAAGGAATAAATTTGAAAGAGCAAGAGAAAATAGGGAAGATTTTCATGAGGCAATTGGGTAATATGTTGAATGAGAATGATAAAATAAGTACAAGAAACACCTCTAAACATTGACAAGAGTCGGTATATATACAGGACTCTCCGGCCTAACCTTCACACTTGACTGTATGGCTTTTCAGCTTAAATCCAAAGAAAAGAAACATATTAGAAGAATAGGAGAAGGGTTGTTAAAGTGCCAATAGGAATCATATTGACAGTAGCAAGAAGGGAAAGCTAACAGAAGGGATACTGATGGAAAACATAACTATAAAAAGTAAACAAAAACATCTTGAAAATCAGAGCAGTCTGAGGCTGTTTATTGTAGAGTTCTCTACACCTTAAAAATCCTAAAGAATTTTTATTATAATCCTAAAAATCCTATTAAAATAATTGATGTTCATAATAATGGCCCATCTGTTCATGAAAGAGGAAGTCATAATCCACAGGCTGTTTAAGAAGGCTGAGAAGTAAATAGTAGATTTTTATATAGATTATCACAAAAAAATTTGGAGACCTTCAAACAGTTAAGTGGCAATTATATAGAAATTCACTTATTAGATATCTCATTCCCCAAATTTGCTAGATAAATGAGGTGCTATATACAATATTTCCAATGATTTTGATGTGAGATTATGTACAGCAGCAATAAATATATAGTAGGACAAAAAAAACATGATTTAGGAATTATAAAGAAACTTTTAACTTTTTATTCACATTCAGTATACCCTCTTTTCCTCTCCATGGGTAGAACACTTCACCAAATTAATTATTTTCTTACCCTCATTCCTTCAAATCTAGATAAAGCTCTGAGTGGTCTTAACGCTCTTAGTGTCCGGAGGGATTTAATGGGACCAAGGTCTGAGTATCCAAGAGTGTTGGCTATAAGTGTAATTATAGATACCTGCCAAAAATCAGAAAAAAAAAGCCAATAAAAACAGAGTTTCACATTTATTGTATCAAACTCCTACATAAAAGTTAAAAGTTATTATATAGAAAATAATTAGAATTTCCCAAGAGGTGCTTAAGGAAAAAAACACATCATGCAAAGCACACAATCATTGCCTAGGAAAACACATATAAAGAAATGTTTTTTAGAGAAATGCAGTTAAATACCAAGTTGTTTTAATGAAAAATTCTGGCTAGTTTATTCAGAATTTCCAGGCAAACACAGGGACACCTAAAAAGTTATGCGTGTAGGAAAAAGAGCTCTGAATTTAGCGTCAAGAGATATTGGTTCAAATTCTGGCTATGATAGTTACTACCTATGTAACTTTGGGGAGACAATTTCGCTTTTCTCTTCATCTGTAAAACATGCACTAACAGATGCATGACCTACTTCACAAAGTTTTTGAGAGAATTTTGTAAACCTAAGAGTGCTATAGAAATATGACTTTTTGTTTTTAAATTCATTGATTCATGGTTAGCATTTGTAACAATTTGCTCATTGGAAACTGTTACAAGAGACCAATTTTTGTAATTAAGATCAATCTATAATGGGACCATCTGAAAGGAACACCAGACTATGCTTACATTTGTGAAGAGCTGAGCGATACCTAGACACAAAACTTCCATCAACGGACCTAAAGTCTGAGCAAGCTACATATATTATTGAACAGTATTCTGATGGCTTTCTGATGTCTACGTTGTCTTATTTCCCTAAATGCTGTAATTCCTTTTTTTTTTTTTTTAAAGCAATTGGGGGTAAGTAACTTGCTCAAGGTTACACGACCAGTTATTTCTGGGTGTGGTGCTAAGTATCAGAGCCCCGATTCGATCCCAGGTCATCCCAACTCTGGGGCCAGTGCTCTTACTCACTGAGCCACCTGGCCACCCCTAAATGCTGTAATTTCAAGCTGGCCTAAATGTATCTTACAACTTCTCAAGAACAGATACTGAAGACATGCTTCCAGTTATCAAAAATTCATTAAGAGTAAAGAGTTTGGGGTGGCTAGGTGGTGCAGTGAGTAGAGCACCAGCTCTGGAGTCAGGAAGACCTGAGTTCAAATTCAGCCTCGGCCACTTAACACAAAAACTAGCTGTGTGACCTTGGCAAGTCACTTAGCCCCAATTGCCCTCCAAAAAGAAAGAGTAAAGAGTCAATTGGATCAATAAGTGATTACAACTTAATTGATGTTTCATTGACTGTAATTTAAACAGGGGTGTTAAGAGGCTCAAATAAGATAATGGATAGAAAGTACTTTGCATACCTTAAAGCATTATATATGGGACAGCTATCTTATTAGTCACCAGGCCTCCAGGCTGGTGATGACTTCATTCTCAAAACCTTCTACTGAAATCTCACTAAGTTTAAGCAATGTTTACAGAGAAATACAGAGATATACTTGTAAATGTTTAACAAGGAGGACAGGGGTTTTCTGTGAAGTCTGGATTCAATCAAAGGGCTGCACTTGAGGATCTAGAGGGTAACATGTGGCCTCAAGGTTGCAGGTTCTCCACCCCTGACCTACCAAAACAATGCATGTACATACACTTTTATCTGCATTATTAAGTCTAGACAATCAATAAAATAAAAAATATCAATTTATAATGATTTCTGAGTTAAATGCTCACATTGAAAATTTAACAATCAGATCTTGTAAGCCAGTCAGAGCTGGCTCTAGAGTCACCTGAATTTCTTTCTTTTTTTTTTTCCCTTTAATTTGGAGACAATCAAGATTAAGTGACTTGCCCAGGATCACACAGTAAGTGTTTGAGGCTGGATTTGAGCTCAGTTCCTTCTGACTCCAGGGCTGGTACTCTTTCCATTACACTACCTATGTGCCCCAAGCCACCAGAATTTAATGCTGATTTTATAAAACTCTAATATTTTTAATGAATTTGGGACATGGATCTCAACATATTCAGTTATGTTAACACCATGTTTCAAACTTCAGTCTTTTTTCCTTTGTACCCTTTCCTCCCCTTTACCTTCACATTTAATCAGTTGCCAGGTCCTTTTGATTGTAATTCCATAACATTTCTTGCATCTCTCATACTAGTTTAAACCCTCATTAAATCCTGCACATTATTGTCCACCTCCAGTTTCTCTTCTCTCTAGAGTCACCTGAATTTCTTTCTCTCTCTTTTTCTAAATTTGGAGCCAATTGAGATTAAGTGATTTGTCCAGGGTCACATGGTAAGTAAGTATCTGAAGCTGGATTTGAATTCAGTTCCTTCTGACTCCAGGGCTGGCACTCTATCCACTATGCCATTTTCGTGCCCCAAACCACCTACATTTAAAGCTGATTTTATCCACTGATTTATCTCCACAAGGTGCCAAAATAAAATTCCTTATACAACAGGTCTGACCATTTTACTCCCCTTCTCAAAAACCTTCCCTTATTTCCCTATGGTATAAAATATAAACTCTGAAACCTCAAATTAAAGTTCCATGTAATTAGGTTTGAAACTATCTTCCAATCATTATTTCACATTGCTGCCTTTCCCATACCACCAAAATGGGTTATCATCATGTCTTGGTCCCATACTGCCTTCTCCCAACTCTAAGTGTCATTGGAGGTGATGTGCATGTCTAGGTCGTGCTCACTTTTTATTTTTGTCTTTTGAAATCCTTCTCATCATTCACGGTCCTCCTGAAGCTTGACTACCTTCATGTACAGTTCTCTGATTCTCTTAATTGACAGTGATGCTCCCTTTCTCATATTTTCTTACAGGAGGTTGTATCTTTCCTTTGCCTCTGCTGCATTTTATGCATCCTTATACTTGGTGATGTATCTGTTGCACATACCTTCACACACCAATACATTATATGCTCCCTGTGAGTAGAGATCACATATAATTTATTGTCTTCATCCTCAGTACCGAGCACAGTGTTTTGTATATCACAGGAATTTGATTAATACTCTTTGAATGGATTTTTTAAAAATATTAGGAGTATGGATGCAACAACAGGAGAAAATGTCTAATAGCAAGAACTGAATTGGAACTGTCCTCAGGAGTGGGAAACTTTCTAGTTGTTAAGATAGAGATGGGGGGCGGCCAGGTGGCTCAGCGAGTAAGAGCACCGGCTCCAGTGTTGAGAAGACCTGGAGATCGAATCTGGGCTCAAACACTTAGCACCCACCCAGAAACACCTGGCTGTGTAACCTTGAGCAAGTTACTTAACCCCAATTGCTTAGGGGTGGCCAGGTGGCTCAGCAAGTAAGAGCACTGGCTCCAGTGTCGGGATGACCTGGATCAAATCCGGGCTCAGATACTTAGCACTACACCCAGAAATAACTGGCTGTTATAGTAACCTTGAGCAAGTTACTTAACCCCGACTGCTTTAAAAAAAATAGAGATGGGGAGTTGGCTAAACTGAAGAATTGAAAAATTAAAATTTTAGGGGGCAGGTATCTGGCACAGTAGATAGAGCACTGGCCCTGGAATCAGAAGGATCTGAGTTCAAATCTGGTCTTAGACACTTACTAGCTGTGTGACCCTGGGCAAGTCACTTTACCCTGATTGCATCCAAAAGAAAAACTAAAATTTAAAGCAACTTTAAATGGGAAAGTCTGTCAGTGGAAAACAACTTTCAAAGTCTAAATAGACAGGGGGGTTGCCCCTTCCTCCCTGCCCCAGCCCTGACCCATACCCTGAACATGCACATCCTTCCCTCTCCATGATCTCTCTTGTGTACATCTTTTGCTGGCTATTCCCTTTGCTACCTCCCTAATCCATCACCCTCATTGCTTCATGTATAAGGTAGTTTCTTAACTTGTTTCTCCATTTCTGTCCCTCCCTCATTAAATCCATCCTTCATACTCACTACTAGATGGAAAGAACTGGCCATGTTACTCCTTTATTCAAGAATTTCCAGTGGCTTCCTAGTTCCTTTCAAATTAAAGCCAAATTCCTTTGCTTGGCATTCAAGGCCCTCTATAAGGTGATCACAAGTTATTTCTCTCTTATACTACTCTCCTGCAAGAACTCCATTCTCCCATCAAACTGGATGACCCTTTCTAATCTTCATGCTATTATTTGTATTACTGTCTCTGGCTGCTAGATGCTCTTTTTGCAGACCATCCTCCTAATTATCCTTCAATTCCTAAACACCATATCCTTCATGTAACCCTCCCTGATCTTCCCAACTAGAAATGATTTCTCCCTCCCCAATACTCTTGAATCACCTTGTTAGCATCCCTTTTAGGCACTTCTCATTTTCAGTTTTCTTTTCTTTCTTTTTTAACCTATCTGTATGTGTATCCTTAGTCTCCTACTAGAATACAAATTCTGGAGGGAAGATATGCGCTTAATAAATGTTTGATGAATTGTGCTGATCGAGGCAAGGTCATCTGGTTTGGTAGTTAAGTAACTAATGCTGATAGAAAAACTACTGCAATTTTATTATGAAGATATTAAAAAGTAACCTAAGATCACCTAGTATCTTCTGTTCATAGATTAAGAGTCATCCAGTCACAACACTAATTTTATAGATGAGGAACTGAGATTCAGAGATGTTAGGTACAAGGTTGTAAATTGCAGAACTGAGATTTCAACTGAGGTCTCCTGACTTCCAAGAACTCTCTTCACTTCTCCTTAATGCTTCTCAACGTAAGGGACAGATTTTTATAAGAGGGAAAGAATTATCTTATAAGTAGTACCCTTAACACTCAGTGTAGCACATAAAGGTTTATTTTCACCAACCAAAAGATTTTTCAAGATATAGATCACCAAAAAAATCAAACTATTGTGCCACCATTAATACATGTTAAAAATCAGATTCCTAAAGATGGAAATGAGAAAAATGTGTTAAACAAAATAGATCACATTCCTCTGACAGTTATTTTCATAATACATAAGTATAAATGTGTCACTTACAAAGCAGCTAAAGTAGAAAAAATCCTTAACTACAGTTATGATTCTTTATTGTATATTAATCTGAGCCTTTTTAATTTTATAGTTCAAGATATTGTATAGGGTCGTGCATATTTGTCTAAAGACGTCTAATAACAGTGTAAGGTATTCCTTTGTTTCTCCACTGTAATGCTTGGTATGGTCAACAAGAGGCTAAGTTCTAAAATTATCTGTATGTGATATATTCATATATATGCTGGGCACTATTCTCTAGAAGCCTACATACACACATACATGCATGTGAATGTATGTGCATGCACACATTCCCATACATAAGTAAAGGGTGGAATGTATATGAATATATTACATGCATACACCTACAGAGTTTTAGAATTTGTTTTTTTATTTTTTGCCTTTTTGGAGGGGGAAGGCAGGGCAATTGGGGTTGGTTAAGTGACTTGCCCAATGTCACACAACTAGTAAGTGTTAAGTGTCTGAGGTCAGATTTGAACTCAGGTCCTCCTGACTCCTGGGTTGGTGCTCTATTCACTGCACCACCTAGCTGTCCCTGTTTTAGAATTTAGCTATCAGTTAACTCTCTCTGTATTTATACATACATATGCATATATACACATTCTCTGTGAGTGTGTATGTATATATATGTGTGTGTGTGTGTGTGTACATCTATACACATAACTATATGTTATAAGATAGGAAATAAATCTCCATTTCTATTTAAATGTGAAGGTAGGGTATACATAATCATGCCCACATACAAATATTTCCAAAACAGGATAAGACATATTCAACTTTAAGGTAACAAAGATAGCTAATAGAGAGTGTGCTAGACTTGGAATCAGGATGGTCTAAGTTTAAATCATACCTCAGACACTTACTAGCTGTGTGACACTAGGCAATAAACCTCAGTTTCCTCATGTGTAAAAATGGGGATAATAAAAAAACTATCTCAAAGGGTTATTGAGAACATATTGTATATTTTATACACATTCATACATAATGTCTTCAAGTGAGAACATATGTAGAATAGTTTTCAAACCTTAAGGCACCACCTAAATATTAGTTATTAGCTATTAAATACTAGTTATAAACATCATTATTTTCATTATTATGGTTTTCATAATGGTATATAACATACATGTACATTCAGAAAACAAAGCTCTACATATAACATAGCACACAAATGGATATTAGTGAAATGTCTTTTGGTGTTTCCACCCACATTATTTCAGCCATTATGAAAGTACTTGTGTTTAATAATGAATATTGTAGGCACCAGAGCCCTCTGTATGAAATTATTTAAAAATACGTACATCAACAATCAAGAAGTCCAGCCAGCACCAGGCATTAGTAAAATATGTTTTATAACCATATGCTACCCATTTTAGAAGCATCTCCAGAATGAAGACATAAGTGAAGACCTTGTCAGCATACTCCAACACAGTCTTAATGGTCTTTCTCCGTTCAATGTATATATCTTCAAAAGCCTATGGGGCATGAAATCAAAATTTCAATGATATCTGACACTGAAACATGATTTGGAGAAAAGAACGAAAAAGAAAACTGATTTCTGTAGATTAGATGGTGACAATAAGACTAAGAACGAGTTCACATGAACTCATTTTGTGTGCTTTCTTTCACAGCCACAGAAAAACAATCTTCTTATTTCTAGTTTGTCATCTTATACATGTATCTATGAGTCACAGACAGCATGGATAGAGCACCCAAAATCCATTATGTCTACTAGAAATGAACCCCAAAGTTTATGGTGTATCAATAGCATATTGGTATCTAAAGACAAGCACTTTATTATGAGTCTTAAACAAATTTTTTATCCCCATTAAGTCCTTATTTTCAAAAGGAAATTAGACTTCCCTGGCTTTTAATATTGAAATATCTCAATCCTTTCAAGCAGCAAAGTTTAAACAGAATAATTATGTAAAATTTTAGAATAAATATTATAATAATGATTGCTATTGTAAACCTAATGAAAATGTAACAAAAATTAATAAAATGTAAAGGGTTTTATTTGAACTATGAAAAATGATGAATTAAGTTCTTTTTAATAATCTCTATACACTAGACATTATTAATAATGTTAATTCAAAGAATGTAAATATAAGTAATATTTTTATTCTATTTTTTGTAGGGGGGCTATCAGAGTTAAGTGACTTGCCCAGGGTCAAACTGCTAGTAAATGTCTCAGGCCAGATTTGAATTAAGGTCTTCCTGACTCCAGGGCCAGAACTCTGTCCACTGGCAGGGCCAGAACTCTGTCCACTGGTGCCACCTAACTGCCCTTGTACTTATTCCTTACTGAAAAAAAAAAAGAGAATAAAGATGAAAAAAACTTTCCTTCAAAAATGCATACAATAGACATAAGCCACCTGTGAAGTTTCATAAAAATGATTAAAAAGAGCTTATAAAATCCATCCATGTTATTGACATTAGTAATTTGTTTTGAATATAGTTTTGAATACATCTATCTGTTAATATAATACAAGAGTCTATCTTTTTTTTTTTTTTTGCCTTTTGGAGGGCAATTGGGGTTAAGTAACTTGCCCAAGGTTACACGGCTAGTTTTTAGTGTGGCTGTTAAGTGTCTGAGGCCGCAACCAAACTCAGGTCCTCCCGACTCCGGGCCCAGCGCTTTATTTACTGTGCCACCTAGCCGCCCCCAAGAAGATATCTTTTTATAGTCCCTTAGTAATTGAGATTACATATACAGCTTCCTGATTTTTCAAGATATAGAAAGCTTGCAACTTGACAGAAAGAAAAAAAAAACTGTGCCCCTAAAGATCATTTCTAAGTTCATTGTATCTATAACAGAAAGGGACCTTAGATATCATCTAGGTTCAGGAAGTAGCCAATAAACATTTGTTATGTACTTACTACATACCAAGAACTGTGCTAAGTGTTTAGGATACAAAGAAAACTCCTTCATTTTACAGAAGAGGGAACAGAAGCATAGAGAAATGAACAGACTTATCCAAAGTCACATAAGTAGTAATTAGCCATTCAGTATTCAAATTCAGGTGCTCTCATCTAACTCTAGTACTATGGCATACTGTCTGTCTGTCGGTTTCCCTTCTTTCTCTTTACTCTCTCACAAATAGTGAGATCATCTTTCTCAGCTAAACTACAAAATTTTAGTTTGCAGGATCTTGGGGGAAAGGAGGTTACCTGACAATATTCTAGAATTTATTGTTAAGCAAATGATTCTTAGTATTCATTACCACCCTTCCTCCCAACCCTCTCCACCCCCCCCCCCCCACATATACAAAGGTGATCACCAGGAGCCAACCTAGGCATGGTAAGAATAAGTATGTAGTCCAACTAATACATACTCTCTAACAGATAAAAAAACAGAGGACTAGAGAAGTCAAATTATTTTACGTTTCATATAGCCTCTTAGAAGCAGATTGGGACTTAAACCCAGGTCTCATTTAGTATTGTGACTTAAACTTCTGAGAATTAGCTAGTATTCCTGATGAATCAAGATTCAGAATAATCTCAACAGACTAGATTGAAATCAACATGATAAAATTTAACAGGGATATTAGGTTAAGAAAATTATGTGTATAACTAGCAGATGGGGAGTGGGGAGGAGTGGAAGGGAAGCTACATGGCACAGTGGGTATAGTATCAGGCCTGGGAGTCAGGAAGACTCATCTTCCTGAGTTAAATTCCAGCCTCAAGGAAGACTCATCTTTCTGAGTTCAAATCCAGCTTTAAGTACTTAGCTGTGTGACCCTGGGCAAGTATCTTAACCCTGTTTGTTTCAGTTTCTTCATCTGTAAAAATGAGCTGGAGAAGGAAATAGGAAACTATTCTAGTATCTTTGCCAAGAAAACCCCGAATGGGGTCACAAAGAGTCAAACATGATTGAAATGACTGAACAACAGCTGAAATGAGAGATACCTGACTAAATGAAGCAATTAATGTGATAAAAAGATTCTCTAAGCTTTAATTGGCTACAAACAAGCTCTACATGAGCCAATGATATGATACAGATATTTTTAAAAATCTAAATAAAATCTTCCAGTTTAAAAAATAATAAACATACTATACAGACCAAGTAAAGTAAGAGTTGTATGAATAGTTGTACTATTTATACTCATCTAGAGTTTTACATTCACTTCTTGGTATAACATTTTAAGGGGGTTCCTAAAAGAAAACAGAGCATCCTGAGAGGGAGAAAAGATAGTTAAATATCTGGAAATTCTATTATCTGAAACATTTTGAGGAAATGAAGGATATTTTATCAGACAAAGATTAGTTTTGAAGATGGGACAAGATAACTTCCTTCAGGTGTTTAAAGCCTTGTCCTATCTCTCCAGAGGACAGAACTATAACAACCGAGTTCAAGTTAGAGGGCAGCAGATTTAGGATTAGTGTAGGGATGAACTTGTAAAAAATCATTTGAACTGTCCAATGTAACCCTTTACAATTACAAGAGTTTGTCCAAATTATGGTCACTCTTCCTGGACCATACCTTTCCCCTCCCACCTGGAAGCCCACATGAATCACCTTCCTACTGGTCCATACCTCTCCTCTGTCCCTTACCTAAAGACCTGAACAGAAATTGTAGAATGTCTGTCTCTCTTTGCTGTGTACCATTCTCATTGCAATGAATCACTTACCAACTGCACTGTGAGTTATATAAGTTTCTATAATCTAGCAGGACCCCATCTAATTATAAGATTATAGAATCATAGATCTAGATTTAGAAGTGACTTCAAAGGCCATCCAGGTCAAATACCTCATTTTATTGATGAGGAACCTAAGGATGAGAGCAGATAACTGAAATGGACTCCTATGCTTAGGTGAAAGGCAGGATTTCAACCCAGATCCTCTTGAGTCAATTCAATGGTCTGTTTCCTGTATTACACATTTATAATATTGTTTCTAAATGAAAATACCTTGCAGGGTAAGTAAAAAAAAAAGACAATGGTTTGGGAAATGTTTTGTCCCTTGCCACTGAGGGGCTGCCTGTTGCTTTTTCTTTTTCTTTTCTTCTTTTTTTTTTTTTAAAGCAATTGGGGTTAAGTAACTTGCTCAAGGTTACACAGCCAGTTATTTCTGGGTGTGGCGCTGAGTATCTGAGCCCGGATTCGATCCCCAGGTCATCCCGACACTGAGGCCAGTGCTCTTACTGTGCTACCTGGCTGCCCCCTGTTGCTTTTTCTTAAAGCAGGGCTCAGCAGAAAGGGAAGTTTAGCATGGCTCTGGGAGCACCTTGCTCTCCATATGGTGTACAGATTGTAATTTTGTACATGTTCCTAATCTGGATTTCTACAATTCAGGGAGAACCTGTACTTTAAATTCTGGTGAAAACAGTAATTTGCAATAATTTTCTGCATCAGTTAAATTCTTAAATCAAGTGTTTTCATACGCATCACTTACCAAAGCACCACTGCTGAGAAGGATCATGAGGACAATGAAACTCTCGAACCAATTGTGTTCTACTATTCTGTAGCAGGTTTTCCTTATATTCCACCAAACTTTTCCTTTGCCAGATTCTATGCTGACTTGACAGCATGGGAACCTTTGTACACAACCTAGCAGGATGGAATTTTCATGAAATAAAAGAATTTGAAAGATCAAAATAAAGTACTCACATGTATTCACTATCTCTCTATTGTTCCCCAATATAGTTCTAAAACACTATTCAGTACAAACCTCTTCATGTAAAACTAGCCATATTATAAAGTCAAGATTCAAACAGAATACAGAAAAGCAATGTATAGGATAGCACATATGTGAGGGTAACATGCATTTCTTCCTCCAGGAAATATTTCTATGAAAGAAGAAGTAAGAAGGATCAGTGCCTTTACTTGACTTAATTCAGAAGTCAGTGGAAATACTGCTATCCCCTCAATAACCCCTCAAGGGACTGGAAGTGGATTCTCAGCAATATCCATGCATTACTGTGAAGATTAGACAGGATAAATTTGTTGCCCTGTTTTCTTAAAAAGCTTAGGACCTTTATCAAAAGGAGAAAATTTCTTGAGTTGAAAGGAAACTGGGACTTGAATCTGCCTTGTCTTAGAAACATGAAAGCAATATGGGAAATCATAATAGATATTTTCCATCTCTCCTGTAAGTGCCATTCTCTTCATTCTATTAACTACCTTCCTGGTGCAGGCCTCCAACAAATCCCACCTTTATTACTCTAAAAACTTCCTAACTGTCCTCTCTGCTTCCAATCTTTCCATTCCCCAGTTTATTCCTCACAGAGCTGTAGTAGCTGCCCTTTTTCTGGACCTCTGTATTTCTCTACTGATCCATCATATAGATGTGAGATAGGTCAATACAGGAAAAACTAAACAGAAATACTGTTAACCTGCTTTTTTTCAGTCATATTCAACTCTTCATGACCCCATTTGTGTTTTGTTTTTTGCAAAGATCCTAGGGTGGTTTGCCATTTTTTTTCCAGTTCATTTTATCTATGAGAAAACCAAGGGTTAAGTGACTTGCCCAGGGTCACACAGTTAGTAAGTGTCTGAGGGCAAATTTGAACTCACCAAGATGAGTCTTCCTGACTGCAGGTCTGGTACTCTATCCATTGTGCCACCAACCTGCGCCCTGTTAACCTGCTTCCCTGGTAACCTCTTATTTTACATGTATAACATGTTAACATTTGGAGCCCAGGAGATTTAAGACATATGTTTAAGTGAGGCCTAATGGCACCTTTGTTCATTTTGTCTTTTGCTACCTTTGCATTCCTGACCCATGTAAAATCCCAAGAAACTATAGCTATACAGAAAATGTCCATCTGTAAAGAGATGCAAAATTAGATTAGAGAGTTTCATGGATTCTAGCCTAAGGTCTCAGGATGAGACATACTTCTCCCTCTGCCTCTCCCCTATTAGAAGCTAAAAAGAACTGACATTTGGGAATTGAAGGAAAGTAACAACTTGTCTCCCTCTATCAGTTAAAAACAGAAAGTCAAAAACTAGACTGAGAAATGGGAAAGCCATTAGGAATGTCACAGCCCACATGGGGAGCTGAGGAATAGCTATAATTTTCTATTGCACTGGGCTTCTGCTTGCTTCTTGGAACTGTGCCCTAGCTGTTGGGATCTACTGTAAAATGCACAAGTGTTATCAGCAGTGGATGCAAAGCTAAGAAACCTTAAGGACTGGCAGAACATATCCCCTTGTTGGAAATGTCCAAGGACCCATTTTTCAGTAGCTGTGTTCTTATTAATTTCTGGGAGACCTAAGGACAGTCAAAGGTATCCCTGAATTAATTTAAATAAATTGGGCTTCAGATACCTTTTTTTTTTTTGCATGGACTGTCTTTTATTCTCCTGGTATGGCCACTGGATTATCACTAAATCACCCATTTTGAGAGCATTTGTTGTTAACTAGTTGGGGGGGAGGGAGGGAAGATAGGTGAAGCTGATCTTCCAATACACCTATTTCCCAAACCCTTCAATTCAAGAGCTGCCAAAATAATATTACTAAACCACAGGTCTAATCATGTCACTTCACTGCTCAAAAATGTTCAGTGATGGGGTGGCCAGGTAGTACAGTGAGTAAGAGCACACGGGTCCAGTGTCAGGATGACTTGGAGATCGAATCCCGGGCTCAGACACTTAGCACCCACCCAGAAACACCTGGCCATGTAACCTTAAGCAAGTTACTTAACCCCAATTGCTTAGGGGTGGCCACGTGGCTCAGTGAGTAAGAGCACTGGCTCCAGTGTTGGGATGACCTGGAGATCGAATCCCCGGCTCAGACACTCAGCACCACACCCAGAAATAACTGGCCGTGTAACCTTGAGCAAGTTACTTAACCCCGACTGCTAAAAAAAAAAAAAAAGTTCTGTGACTCTATTTCATCTAGGATAAAATAAAATCTGCAATACTGAGAATGATATCTTGCAAGCAAAAAGTTGGTCTCAGCATACTGGAGAGTAACAAGCATACATTTCCCCAAGTCTCTTGGGTAGGGGATATGAGCCAAGAGAGTAAATTATCTCTCAAAGTAAACTGGGTCCTATGCGTCTTGAAAGTCTGTCAAAAAGGTATACACAAATATTTAATTATAACCCTAGAAATATTTCCCTCCATAAATTCTAGAAAAATTACAAAGGCAATGAAAAAAGTAAGTAAGAGGGATTATTAGTACATATATTACTTAAATGAAATCAATCATAGTTAAGATTACCAAGAGAGGGCAATCCTAAATACAATGTTATTTTTCTTCCAAAAATATAGCTTAAGTGAAAAAAATATTGCGAGGTAAAAAAAAAAAAACATCATGAGGTTAAACAAATAGCAACTAGTCAGTATTTGAAAGCAATTTTAAGTCAGAATTTTTGTCTACCAGGGCATGCATAGAAATGAGAAAAAAATTTATCAGAACCTTTTTTAGTATCTTAGCTTTTAGTACCTATCATAATTCTACTTAAATATGGAAAAAGTTCATATGTAGGGTTAGTTATACTTGCTTTATATATAATTCCCATAGAAGAAAATCATTATGTTAATTAATTTGGAAAAAAGAGATTAATTTCTTTCCATGAGAGGCAATATGATGTATTAGATAGACAGCTAGACCTGGAGTCAGGAATACCAAATACTATCTCAGAAACTAGCGATATATTCATGGGCAATTTACTTTACCTCTCAGAATGCTGGGTAACTTTTTAAGAACATATATAGAAAGTTCTACGTGGATTTTGATATGTATATAGGATCTTACACTGATATGATTGCAAAACCTTGAAGTATTTTTGGGATTAAAAGGGAGAGAAAATAAGTATTACTTGATCCTATAATCAAGACACATACACAGCCCTCTGTCTTTTCTCTTCCCCTAAACATATTCCAATTAGAAAAGTAAGAAAACTTTTCATATGATGAAGACTCATAAATATTACCCTCTGGGTTTATTTCACTTTAGAGAGTTTCATTCTCTTCTTGTGGGACTAGAATACTCAGCCACTTGGCTGATTTATAGGCAAAAGTAAATCCTAAGAGAATCTGAACCTACCTGGTTAGTAATGCTATCACACCTCCTTTTATAAAAACCTATTAGATAAATGTAAACATAGCAGAGAACCTCTCAAACACTTTAATGAGTACCAAAGGGAAAAACTATTTCTCACGGGTGGCTTCATTAGGTTGCTCTGATGATATATTACATAATGGCTATATCATCTTTCATCATTTTAAACTAAAGCTCTCAGATTAAAAAAAAAAATGTTCCAACAAAGTGCAAATTATAAAAAAATTAAAACAAATGTTTAAACCAAAATAAAGAACTATTCATTAGCTCAACACTTTTAAAAAATTACATGATTTTTCTAAAATCATACTTAAATTTTTTTCTTTAAAAAACTTTTTCGGGGCGGCTAGCTGGCACAGTGAATAGAGCACCGCACCTGGAGTCAGGAGGACCTGAGTTTAAATCCGACCTCAGACACTTGACACACTTACTAGCCATGTGACTTTGGGCAAGTCACTTAACCCCAATTGCCCTCCAAAAAGCAAAAACTAAAAACCCCCAACTTTTTCAAATTCAGTAATTATAAACATAAACAAGCATTAGATATTGAATTATTTAAATTAGTCTTATTATGAAAAGTTGATAGGTATTAAAAAATGATTTAGGAAGTAGTAGCAAATCATTTAGATTAGAATTAGCTTCCCTGGGGCAGCCAGGTGGTACAGTGAGTTGAGCACCGGCCCCGACCTCAGGAGACCCAGGATCGGTTCCGGCCTCAGATACTTGGCACCCACACAAAAAATAACTGGCCGTGTAACCTTGAGCAAGTTACTTAACCCCAATTGCTTAAAAAAAAAAAAGAATTAGCTTCCCAAAATGTAGTCATAGAATTTATGTGCTATTAATACAGTTGAGTTGGGGTGCAAAACACTTTACATTAAGATATGTCATAATACACATTAAAATGCCCTAAAACAATAAAGCATTTGGAAAATGCCAAGGATTATTATCTAAGACCTTTTATGTACCAGGTACTTAATAAAATTTGTGTTGAATCTGAATTTATTGAGTCATTGGCAACAAAAAACATCCACATTCTTATCAATGTACCTTATCAATAACATGTTATTATTTGCTCATATGTCACATAAGCAAAATGCTGGATGGTGCAAATATTCTGCTTGAATTATAGGTATATATCTTATAATCACAGCTATAGGGGCTGGCATAAAATGAGAAATTAGTGCTAGCAATGGATGGTGAAGGAATTAGGTCAAAAGTAATTATCAGAAGTGCAAGGTTATATACAGAAAAGAGACATGAGGAGGCGATATAAAAAAGAAAACAGTAAAATTAGGAATTACACAAGGATATGTCATTTAGCGTCAGCATAATTCAGATGCTATAACATCCATGAAGTCTTTCCTGAGCTCACCACTATAAGCTCACTCCCTTTCAAACTAACACAATCTTTGGTACCCAATTGGACTTTAAAAAAAAATTACAATTATGTGAGTAATATGTCTCCTTTCCCTGTAAGGTTCATAAGAGTAGAGTCTGTGTCTTAGTGTTAGTATTCTGTATAGTACTTAAAACATGTACTTTAAATACCAGTATTTATGAAATGTTTGTTGTATAAAAGAGATGGTAGGAATACCTTTGGTAAGTAATTGGTAAAATGAATGATCCTACCTATGCTCAATGAAGAACAAAAAAGAAGGCTCTTTAAGCAGGTAGGCCTCCCCTATTGAACCTTACATAGGAGTTTCTGTTACTCTCCATTCTGTTTATTGTAACATTGTGCATTAAACTTTATGACAGTGCCTTATTCCCTATAGATTATATGCTCCAAGAGGACAAGAACAATTCTTATACATGCTTTTCCCATCAAAATTGCTAAAATCAATGTCCCTTTGTCAGTTTTAATTTGGCTTGACGTCTTCGGAGCATTTGACAATGTACTTCTCAGAACCAAATCTTAAATACCATCCTCTTTGGGTTTCAACGATGCTGTTTAAATTCTTTTTTCCTCTGATCTGGACACTCCTCAGACTATTTTGTTACGACATCATCCATTTTCTGCCCCTTGTCCCAAACTGTGCATATCCCAAGGCTCTGTCCTGGCTCCAGTTCTTTTTCTTTCTACAATTTCTTTAGGTTACCTTATCACCTATAATGTGTTAAAGTCATCAATTAACAAACATTTATTCTTGGAGCTGAAGGAGAAAAGCGAGTTCATTCCAGGCACATGGTGGTGGTGGGGATGGGTGGGGAGGGGAAGGTAGCCTGTGAAAAGGTATGAATACAGATGGAACTCCATATAAAGTGAACATCTGGCAGACTAGTTGGTCTGGGATGTAAAATTCATGGAAGGGAGTAACTGGCTTTAGTGGCCAAACAGAAGATACTGTATTTTACTTTAGTGTGATTTGAGTTTTTTGAATAGCAGACTATCACTTAGAAGAGGGAAGAACAATTGGAGAGGGAAGAAACTGGTGACTTGGACACCAATTAGCAGACTACTTCGACAGTTTAGGAAAGGGGTAATGAGTGCCTGGGACCATGGTGATTGCGCTGTGTGTAAAGAGAAGTGGACAGATGGGAGAGATGTTGAAGGGCTTGATTCCAGAAGACTTAGTAACTGACTAGATATGGGGGATGCAGGAGAATAAAAAAATTGAGGATGACTCTGAAATTATGAAGTTGGGTGACTAGGAGGGTGGTAACACCATAAACGTAAACAGGGAAGTGAGGAACTATGCTGGTTTGGGGAGAATAATTGTTTCATTTTGGACATGTAGTCAAAATGGGAGAAGAGCTCAAAAGAGAGGCTAGGGCTAGATAAATGTCTCAGAGTCCTCTCCATAGATATAATAGCTCAATGCAAGAAAATTGATGGGATCACCAAGAGAGAAGAGGGTGTGACCTTGCTGTTACACCCAGGGTTTGGGGGTAGGGCCCAGTTGATGATCCAGCAAAGGAGAATGAGAAGGATCAGCAGGTCAGGGAGAATGAGACCCAAGAAAGAGTAGTGTCAAAAAAAGTCACAGAAGATAAAATAGCCAGGACAAGGGACCGTCGAACACATCCATTCTTTCTGTTAATAACAGACAAACTACAAAAGTAGTTCGCTAAAATTAAAAAACCATTCTATTAGATGAATTTAGTTTAACTTTTCAGAGAAGTTGCTTTGTAGGGGAGTTCATCTGAAGGTTTCTTAGGAGTCATTTGTTGTATCAAAACAAAATATATCAATTTTTAGAAAAGGAATAATAAAAATGGAAGGGAGGAATAATCCCCCAAGTAACTCTTCTTTTTTACCTGCTGATTGCTCCTCTGCAATCAAACTTCACTTCCAATCACTATCCTTAAACTATACACTTCTAGGTTTCCAGTGGCCTCTTCGTTGCCAATTCTAATGGCCTTTATTTGAGATTACAGTGTAGTCCCTTCTAATCAGAGGTGGCTGTTATTCAATCTTTTCAGACTTGTTCATTCTTTGTGATCCACTTTAGGTTTTTCTTGATGGAGATACAGTGTTTTCCCATTTCCTTCTCCATCTCCTTTTACAGATGATGAAACTGAGGCAAACAGGGTTAAGTGACTTGCCTAGTCACACAGCTAGTAATTTGTCTTCCTGATTCCAGGCCCAGTGCTCTATCCACAGCACCACCTAGCCATCATAATGTACTTTGCAAGCCTTAAAACACCCCATACAGCTAGGCTCAAATTTAGCGTAAGTAATGAACCCTGGGAAGTGGTCAGATTATTGGAATTCACACTGCATTATTTCCACTGGGCCCCAAGCAGTATGAATGTCAATAATACAACTACTTCTCAAGAATCATTATTTGCACTAATAATGACCCAGCTGTATAAATATCAACATTACTATCATTAGTAAGAAGATAGAAGACTGTGAAGTCCCAATTCATATTGGTTACCATAAATATGATTAGCTAGTAAGTGTCTGAGGTTGAATTTGAACTCAAGTCTTCCTGACTCCAAGCCTGGTGCTCTATCCACTTCCAGTCAGAAGATCTAGGTTCAGATCTCAGTTTTCCTATTTAATCACCTTGTGACCTGAACAAGTCACTCGAAACTATTCAGGCCTGAGTTTATTCTCTTTTGCAAAGTGATGAGACTGGGTCACTTCCAGATCTCAATGTTAAGGTTTTCTGATTCTTTTTACCTGACAGTATTTCTTACTCAGTCCCTTTCACTTTATAGGCCAGACAGCTGACAAGAAGTATAACTGGATTCTGAACCCAGGTCTTCAGACTAAAAACCTAGTTGCATTACATCTTAAGGTTCACAAGAGTAGGAGCAACGTATTCAACTTTCTATCTGCAGTGCCTATCTGAAGCATTCAATTTCTGAGAGACAATTAAAAATGAAATGACCTAAACCATGTGATAAAGTTTAGCAATGCAACTTTGTAATTATTTGGGAGTATGATCCTATTGGAAATTAAAGCGGTATTATCCCAGATAAGGCAGCTCAAACCAGTCTGAATCTGGTATCTCTGTGAAACAGTCCAAGGGGGTCCATGAATAAACAAGTGGTAGTGTTTGACAAACACCAAACAGGAAAATCATCACTTTTGATTTCTGTGTTGCCTGTGCACAGAGTGTATTTACCTGAGCCACAGAGCCACCAGGGATTGATTATTTTAAATTAATTGTGTGATCAGCCTCATTGATCTAAATTCAATCTGAAAATGCTTAAGATAGTCTTGCTGGAGTCCATCTGTGACAAGACCAGGAACATAAGAGGAATTAGTTTTTGACTAAAAGGCACTGAAACTGCCCCCGGGAACTGACTGGCTCCTAATCTCCTGGTCAACAAAGGGCATTAAAAAGTCCTATTCATATGGAGCTGACCCCTCTGATTTGTCAGAAATCTAAGACTACATGAGTAAACACACCCTGCCCTGCTGAGAGGGTCTGCATCTACATAAGCGAAGTGTCACAGTATTCTTCTTGTGTATATCTTTGCTAATTTGAGGCTAAATAAACCTTTATTCACTGTTCAATGACTTATGAGTGCTTCTTTTGCTTCCAGAGTCTGAAAAGGGTTAGCACCTCTCTTCTCAGACCCATATCATATGAAATATCTGGCATCCACATATAAACAATATGCCCATGCATAGGATCATAGAACAAGACTGGACCTTGGAGGCCCATCTTACCCAACTTTCTCATTTTGCAGAAGAAGACTAGATGACTTACCTACAGTTAAAAAGGTAATAAATGGAAGAACTCAATTTGAGAATGTATTCTTTGACTTCAAAGCCAATACTCTTGCTAGCTATTTACTATTATTTCTGTAATGATTATAATAATTATTATGATGATCATAATTGATAATTGGGCAAATTAAAAAAGCATAAATGAAAAAATCCCCAAATTATTGATAGCTCTGAAGACCTGAGTTAGAATAATAGCTTGATTATTATCTGTAGGTATAACCTTGGAAAAATCACGACTATTTTTCTCATCTAGAAAATGAAAGATTTAGGTTAAATGACCACTTTGGTACCTTTTGTCACTATATCCTATAATCTTATTTACTGCTGAGGAAATAAATATCCATGAGCCTAATTCAAGAATCAAATCCTATATTAAAAAAGAAATGCCAATACAATTACAGATAGCTTCATTCTGCGTTTTCTTCTAGTATTCCTAATACAATGAGTGTTATGCTACCATTTTAAAAATAAATAGGTTCATGTAGCTTCTAGAATTGAAGTAAATTTAAAATAAAAATATAGGAATTTTAAAGTGAAAATATGATGAACTGAAACAATGTCCTCAAATATCAATCTATGTAAATAAAAGGAGGGGGAAGAACAAAATTGTTGCAGAATATCTTGCAAGGTTATCCCTAACATCTAATAGTTTTCTCAATTATAAAATACTTATTAATATTGAATATTCATCTTCTTCTAAAATATGAATGACCATATTAGAGCCATAATAAAACTGCTCTTAAAGCTTTTTTTTATCATTTAAATTAACATTATATCAATTTGATAGTTAATGGTCAGGGTTTTAAAAAGTTGTTTGGACAGATTTTTTTTTTTTGGCCAGGACTCTGCAGATTTTATTTAATACAAAGGGTACTACCACTGCAAAAGACTTGATAATCCCTGTTTTAGAGGGTAAATGCTATCTTGTCCATTTAATGAGGGAAGGGCAAGTAGAAAACTGTTGGTAGTTCATAATTATTAGTAATACCACTTTTCCAGCAAAATAAAATATGCAAAAAGATTTACTTAAAATTCCTTTATAGTTTCAGAGGATTTAAACCTAGAAAGAATCTTTAGGTTCATTCAGTCAGATGTTCTCATTTTACTGCTCAGGAAATTTAGGCATTTTATAATAACCTGCATAAGACTTTATCTTCCAACTATTTTGCTACTATAGAAGTATCCTAAAAACACGGAATAGGCAATGTAATACATGAATCTGACTTTTACTATATTATGCTTCTATGTCAGCTCAAATGAGAAAAATGCTTATAATATTCATATTCAATCTGTATCTTGAAAGTAGAAAGTACTATATCAACATCAGTTATTATTATCTTCATAATTATTGAAAATACACAAGGCAAAACGTTAGTGCTAGAACATAAATTTTGTAGGTTTATATAGGTCACTTAGTTTTGCTCTTTTCCACATCCAGAAACATTTCTAACATTGGCGATTACATCAGGATGTTTAGAAAGGAGGTCGGGCAAGGGAGAATGAAAAAGAAATAATCTCTTTTTGATGACTTTGCTTCATTTTTAGTTTTATTATAGGATTAGGCTCCCTTCTTTAGGAAGAGCTAGCCCTAAACTAAGCCAGACTAATGCAATCTTTTAAGTCCAGGTTACTTATAGATTTAGTGGACAGACTGAGAAGACATTTAGTAGCAGGTAATTTGGAAGATAGAATCATATGATTATAAGGTTTTTCAAAAGACTAAGTCTCCCTTTCTAGCAGAAAGGACCACTGACTGGAGGCTAAATTCCCCTTTCTGGCAGTTGGAGAAAGGTTAGCTAGAGATCAAGTTGCTTTTGTTTTCTTCTCCAGCCTTAATGGGTAATCCCCTTTTTTCTTTAACTAGAGTCTAAATTGAGTAATGGACTCTAAGGAAGATGGGGAATTGGGATGGGGGAGAGAATAACTGCTAATCACTGATTTCAAAAGGTACCCCCTAGAAGAAATGACATCTGGCATAGGATTATGAAAGTCTGGGAGAAGCCAACTAGTCAGGTGACCTGCCTTGTCCAATTGAATTATGTTAAAAATAAGTTTCTGTCATTTTTCCAATACCTCCTCTTTTCGTTATAAAAATCATCTCTGTAAATCACTCCTTGTCTCTGACCTCTGAGGAATCAAGTGACCTGGTTTAATATGCAAATGCTAGCTTTGCAAATAAAATCATAGATGGCTCTGTAACTTTGTCCTCAGTTTCCTTTTTATTTCAGATAATTGGTTTTAACAAGTATGAGCTAACCACTCTAGCATCTTTGCCAAGAAAACTCCAAATGGAATTACAGAGTCAGACATGACTGAAAAACAAGAGTACTTTTCACACATTCTCTTATTTGAACTTCAGAGCAACCCTGTGAGGGGCATATTTCAGGAATTATTCATAGATGAGAAAACTAAGGCTCAGAGATATCTCCTGACCTCATAATAGCACCTAGTACATGTTTGTGGCTGTATCTGAACTCACATCTTTCTGACTCGTGAGTCCTTTTCTCTACTCATTGTACTCTACTTCCTTGCTCCAGGACTAGTACTGGCATACATTGCCTGTTGGGTCCAAATTGTTAGAAGCATGATATCAAAGTCCAACAGCACATTTTGAGAAGTGCGAAGCACTCCTTGCAATCATCTGAACACAGTTTTTGTTCTTCTTCACAGATTTGTTAATCCAAATCCATCTGAGGGAAGCAGGTAGGACAGTGCTACCTTGGAAGATAATTTAGTAGATAAAAGGATTCAAACTCACATTACTACCATTGATCCACATTAGCCTTGGGCATCTAGGTGCCACAGTGGATAGAACACAGGGCTTAGCCTCAGGAAGCCTCATTTTCCTGAGTTCAGATCTGACCTCAGATACTCATGTCACTTAGCCCTGTTTGCCTCAGTTCCACATTGTGTAAAAGCAGCTGAAGAAGGAAATAAATGACAATCCACTCCAATATCTTTGCCAAGAAAAAAGTTAACATACCAGTGCCCCATACAACTCTGCAATTCTCCAAAACCAATCTGTAGGGATGAAATCTTTTAAAAAATGAAGTCATAGGGATCCTCCCCTCCCCATGATACCCCATAAGAGGGCCCACCTCTCAGCTAATGGGTCTGGTTAACCACAGGTTTCAGATGATTTGGCTAAAAACAACAACCAAAACCCATCCAATGTTTAATTAATCTTCTCCCATTTAGGTGAGTCAGAATCATTCTTTTTCATGGAAATCCTTTTCTCGAAGTAACTGTTTCATAAATAAATGCTGTTAATCCACAAGTGAGGGGAATGTTGTGTAAGGCTAATGTGCGTGTGAATGGAAATAACACCTGGAAATGTCACTCACTGCTCATGCTGTACTGATGGGATTTTAATTAGGATTTCTGCTCAGGTTATGATCCAGCCTTCATTCCCAGGTACTAGAATGCTTTGAAACAAAAAAGTCTCATTTACAACATCATTTTTAAAATGAAGTCTATTAACAAGAACCAAATGACTATGAACAGGTGTCAGTTTTCCTCTTACCATCTGTAAAACAGGCCTCTGGCTCATCTGAATTTTCAGGTTCAGCCAGTGCTTCTTCTCCGTCCTCAGGGATGGCATTATCAATCGTGCTGCCTTCAGAGGAGCTAGATCGGTGAACTCGCTGAAAAGAAAAAGGAAAAAAAAAAACCCAGACACAAAAAGATAATTTTAGAATTAATCTAACAAAGTACCTTTAGAATTTCATCCTGAGAAGCATGCAACACATTATGCAAAACACAACAATGTTGCAGCCATAGAAATGTATAAGCACACATTAAGGTTTAGAAACCTTGGAATGTGTCATTGCTTTGTCTTTCTACCCACATCTTGGTGTGGCTTCTATTTTTGTTAATAAACATTCTAAAATAAATATATTTTTTGACAAAAATATTAATGCATTTCATTTGCTAAAATTACCTTTAAAGAGAAAAATGACTTTTTGATACTAGCACTATATAATATGTATTATGGCATTATATTTAAGTCCATTGTCTTACCGTGATTTATTTTTCATTGCATTTAAAAAAGCAACAGGAAATATTTTAGGACTATCAAGATTGTAAAATCCATAGCATTTCACCAGTTGTCATACTACCTCTATCTCTTTTAACTGAAAATTCAATTCATTTCGATCAGCTGGTGATAAGTGAAGGCATTTTAAATAGTTAAGAATGAAAATAAATTAAAGCAGAAAAAAGCAAGAGAAAATTCCAACAGTTTTTAATCCTTGCTTCTTTGATGTAAAGGGCATGTATAATAGGATAATATAAAATAGAATTTTTAAAAATAGCATTAAATCAGAATTCAAAAAGCCAATTAAATTTTCTCTTCTGATATCTGATCCATAAAATTTAAAAACATTTACACAAAAAGACAAGACACTAGCTTGTACACTAAGTTGAGTATCATATGTGAACTCTGCAAAAAAGATTCCATGAAATCAAACATCATACTTACATATGAGAATAATGAGCTTAATTTCCTTACAGTCATAAAATTAATTTTAAGACAAAGAGACAGTTTATTTTCTCTATCTCCTATATTATGCCAAAATGTCAATGAACATAAAAAAAAAAAACACCTTTTTGTTAGAAATAACATATATTAGCAGGGACAGAAAAACTTTTAAAATATAATTTTCTAATTTAGGCCTTATGTAAGGAAGAACAGCAGCTACTTTATTGCATATTCATTTGCTCATACATGTATGAACATTTTAAAAGTACCAGCAAATGTAGCACATAAGCTAGTCTAGTGAAAACTATAACTAATTTTTAGAACATCTCAAATCAAGTGTGACTTGATCAACTGTGACTCCCAAACAGAATTAGAAAAACCATTCATATTAGCTGAAACTAATCTAAAATTAACATTTGCCCTAAGGTTGCAATTTCTTTTTTTTTGCCTTTTGGAGGGCGATTGGGGTTAAGTAACTTGCCCAAGGTTACACGGCTAGTTTTTTTGGGTGTTAAGTGTCTGAGACTGGAAGCGAACTCGGGTCCTCCTGACTCCGGGGCCAGCCCTTTACTCACTCTGCGCCACCTAGCCGCCCCAATTTTTTTATTTCTTGATGGCTTTTAGGGTCATTTACATTAAATGACAGTAGTTGTAAGTGCATATTTTGATTGGACTATTACAATCTTGTTATCAGACAGAGTAGGACATCAGTAAGAGCTACACAGATAAATCTTGTATGAGGGAGGAATGATGTAAGCAGACATGGTCCACATAAAACTACAATGATCAGAAGAACAGTTGTATTGGTACTTATCATTTTATAAGAGGCATTAGAGGCATTATTCCCACTAGGTGGCTGTATTTTGGTTTGGGAGATCAATAACAGAAGTCTAGCATGCTATAGGAATCCATAATTTAGAAGCAAATGAAAATCTAGGAATCTAGGAGCTATGTCAATGAATATTTAGGAATACTCAGAAACTGAGTGGTTTTAGAGACATTTTTTTTCTTTTTCCAAAGGATTTGGGGAACCAAGAAAAAGCAGCTAGTCAACAGTTAGTCAACAATCTGTTATTAAGTGCCTTATATAAGGCAGGCAATGTGCCAAATGTTGGGGAATTTTCAAAATAATAGAGCAGAATCAAATTTTTGTCTGTATTAGTAATAAAAATATTTTTTGACATATATATATATACACACATATACATATGAATTTTTCTATAGAACCACAACTGTGCAAATGGACCAATGACTGCCCATTCTGTAGTGAAGCAAATTGCTATAGGCATAAGAGATATCTGTATGGTGGGACTAACTTAAACCTTTCCTAAACCTAAGACCATTAGAACCTGAAAGTATGCTGTCAAATGGGTCACAGCAGGGAAGACTTTCTTACAGCACAAATACAAACACATATACACACACATAGACATGCAGGTGAATATATGTATATTATATATATAAATACACATATATAGATACATATATACATATAACCATTCATATACATATTCCACTAAACCAGAGGTTTTTAACCTGAGGTCAATAAACTTATTTTTAGAAATTTGGTAACTGTATTTCAATTTAAATGGTTTCCTTGGTGATGTTATGCATTTTAGTTTATGCATTTAAAAATATAATTCTAAGGAGTACATAGGCTTCATGAGTAAAAGAAACAAAAAAGATTAAGAATCCCCAATGCTAAACCCTATTCAGTTTAAATAATTTTTTTCCCACATTTGAGATATAAGGATATTTTATTTAATGGAGGAATTGTTGGGTGCTGGTTAATGAAACTGACTTGAATAATTTAAAGATAGTTTTGAGAATTAGTTTTGAGAATTCTTCTTGCCCTTCTCATTAAATGTCATCACCTATAATATATCCTAAGTAATATAATTAAGAAAGACAGTCAAATATACTTCTGTTAAGGTAGTATCCACATTAAAAATCCTTTTTTTGGTTGTTTTATTATTTTAATCAATTACAATAGGAATTCCTTTGACTCAGAGCTTATATCTGTCACGACTATTCATTAATGCTACTTATTGGAATGAAAACTAAATTTTCCAAACTCAAAATGACTAGTAATGAGAATGTATCATACACAGCACTGATACTGCTAAAAGGCACCTTTAAAATGGATAATTCTCTTTACTTTTCCAAAATCAACAATAGATTAGTAGCTTCACCTAATGAATACCTTCTATAGAAATACTTTAATATATACAGAACTATGACCATTGCATAAGGAAAAGGAACTGTTTATTCTGCTGTTCCTAATCCTATCTTTTTTTACCAGTCATTATTATGTTATGCCTGTGATATAAAATACATTGATAATGAATAATTAACTTGTTTTTACATAGTAAGGAAGATAATCCTGTGCATGTCATTAAATACGCAATATGTGTGTACTGTTCACAAACTGATGTAGTTTAATCATCATAATAACTATGAAGGGGGGAAAGGAAGAAGCATTCATTAATTACCTATGTGCAAGGCACTGTGCTAAGTGCCTTACAAACATTATCTCATCTGATGTATATCAATTAAGAAAGAAGGGTATCTTTTAACATAAAGAAAAACTAAAACATGTAGTAATGAATCTAGGTTCACATCCCTGCTCTAATTGGTACCTGTAAATTTCCTTATTTTTAAAACTGCGGGATTCAACTATTTAATCTCTAGGTTTTTTTTTTCTGTTCCAAATCTATTATCACATGGTTTGATGATTTATTAGAAAACATGAACAAGAATCACCAGGGATAAGAATCACCAGATATAGAGGGGTCTTAAGAGACATGAATGGAATAAATAATCATAGAAATCAAATCACAGATGCAAAGGGCCAAAACAGGAAATGGAAAATCATACTAAAATGAAGCTATTTCCTGCCCCCCCCCCCCCCCCCCCCCCCACCGCCAAAAAGGCTTCTGATGCTTCATCTGGGTATGAAGTTAACCTGGGGTTCTCCAATAACAGAGAGGGACTACTGGCAAGTGGGCAGTTTTATCAAGATGGAAGGCCTTTAGTCTGAGCATAGTGATAATGTCTGTTATCTGAGGATGAGTGTGGCTAATTTCAGAAAAGCTCATCACTGGGAGGCTGGTCCCCAAGATGGGTAATTTTTAAAATTATGCTAATCTATTTAACAAATAAAATATAAAACACTCCTCAGTGCTATTTAGTTTCCTTCACTTAAATTACTTTTAAATCAATTTTCTTTACTTTACCACTTGGGCAGTAAGGATGGCAGAGTGGAAAAGAGTAGAATATCACATTGATTTACGTATTGGTATAAAGTATACCATCTTGGCCAATGGCCAAGTTATTCCTGGAGAAACTAAAACATTTCCATATTGGCATGGAAGTAGTCTGTTGCACCAAAATTCAGTTGAATTGACCATAACTGGAGAACAGCTAACTAAGTCACTCTTGTACAATGAATAAAAGTGGGAAATCAGAAAATAACTCAGTGAAATGATAGACTGAGACATAAGGGGAAATCACAGTGAACAGCAGACTAATCACATAAAACACAAGAAATGTAATGGACCTAGTAAAGGGAAAGTAGAGTCAAAATTCAATTACTTAAATTAGCAATCTGAGTTGTAAAATAAAGTGAGGGAATCACATGGGTACAAATGGCTGGTGACCAATTTGACCATAATCTCTTATTGTGAATCATATTAAAGGATAAACTACTTAAAGACTTTATTTTGCATGTTGTTCACAATATTAGAAATCAGGATAATGTTAAAATGGGCAACGATAGTCATAGAATTTTGGCATTTCCAACTTTAAGTCACTTTTAAGAGATTTCTGTTAAAAAGCTTTATTACCAAATCCATTAAGTCCATTTTTTTCTGTAAATATGCTAAAGATAAATGCTATGTTTTAAAGAGCTATCCACAAAGAAGTTTAGCAAAATTTTCAAATGCCTAACCAAATGACTTTCACAAAAAATGTAATTCATGTTTTCTTAAAGTAACTTAATATGGAAGTCAAAAGTATTTTGTTAAAATAATATATATGTTCAAATATAAATGATTTAAATTCTTTCTTGTCACTTTGACAAAGATACTTAACTTTCTCAAAGGCTCTATATGCTAAGTTGGCAATGAAAATGGATCTCTTTTCACTTAACTTCCTGATAGAAGTACTCTGTTGTAGGCTTTTGTAGATTCTGCAATAGTTTTTTTTTTAATAAGTTCTAACCAGCTGTAGATTTTTTTATAGTTTAGAAAGAAATTATTTTTGAATGAAATACTGCCTCTAAGTCATTTCAATTTTAGTATAGAGAAATATAAAAGCAAAATATATAAGAAGAGGTAGAAGTAAATACAAAACCAGAATAAACCAACACATTTTTTTATTATTAAATAACAGTTATGAATTACGTATTTTTATTTGCCCATTATAAGTATTTGAGTAAGTTTTGCTTTCATCATTCCACAATGGATTGTAGTGATATAGATGTCACAGCAATGACAGGCTATATTGATGTCATGAACTGGATTATAAAACAAATATTTTCAAGAGCACCCTTATTTTAAAAAGAAAAAAAAGCCATTATATTTCAAATACTCAAAAGTGTCTACTGATGTTGAAGCTGAATACTCATTTTTTCTTGTCATATTTGTATAGTAGTATTATATAAAGAAATCTGTAGTAGCTTTGGCAAGGTAGGATATGTTTTCTATAGCTGAGTTATATAAACTCAATGTGTCTCAAAAGTTTTAGTGAGATATCTTTTTTTGAGATATCTTGGGACAGGTCTTCACCTGTAAAAAGAGTAAACACATGAGACTTAAAAAAAGTATCTGAGAAACTAAGAAGAAAGGAATGATTTAAGTCACTTTTTATGATGACCATTCAAATTACAACTAGGACTATAACTCACAGACTATCTTAACATGAAAATATGCTATGGTTCTATAAAGTTGCAGTAATAATTAAATGACATAAACAGCTTTATCTAGGGCATCATATTAATTTTCATTGTACTTGATTATTTATTGAGAAACATAATAAAATTATACTTTAAATTGTTATTTTTCCACTGATTAAAATGGGGCATTATAAATTAATTTATTGAATTTTGCTCAACAGTGAACTACTACATGAATCCTTGGTTTCCTTCATAAAGGGAATCTAGAGTAAAGTAAAGCCTTTCATTCAGATGTTCTAATTCCCCACCAGTGGCTCACTTTGTGACCTGTGACAAATGACATACGTAGCTTGTTTCAATAATTTTCTTTTTTTGAGAAAGGTTAGTTGTGTTGATGGTTTTGGAGTCAGAAGATGTAAATCACAGAATTTCAGAGTTGTAAAGTATTCATTGGTTATCTAATCCATTTTAAAGGAATTTCCTTCTATATAACATGCCTGACAAATGGTTAATTGGGCCTTTACTTAAGTATCTCTGAGGTGGCAGAATCCACTGTCTCTGAAGGCAGACCATTCTGCTTCTGGGTAGCTCTTGGGAAGTTTTTCTTTTCTTCTAACATTAAGTCTAAATTTGATTTTTTGGAACTTCTATCCAGTTCCTTCTCTGACACATCTTAGTTACATAATCCTGGGCATGTCTCTTATACTAGATGAGCCTCCAAAAAGGGTGACCACACTGGCAAAAGTTTATCATGAAGAAAAGCAATTTATAAGTACTTAAAGTGCTATACAGAGGTAAGTTATTCTTTTTAATGAAAATATCTGTATCCAGGAAATCTGTTATCTTCTATATTCAACTAAAATTTCCTAAAATTATTTCATTTTTTAAGCTAGTCTCTGCTGGAATTTAAACCACACTTTTTTTGGATAGCTGAATCAGAATTAAAATACCAACTACATGAATCCTCTATATGTAAAATGAAAGTTATAACACTTTCTGGTTGAAAATCTTGAAAAAAAGAACTCAATTTTTTTCCCCCAAAGATGTCTTGCTTTGGAAATAAAATTTCAATGAATATAAATTGGAAAAGTGATGTGATACATAAATTGTTAATTCAAAAATGAAAAAAAAAAGGTTTAATTGGCCAAAGTCTTCAAGTTCAATGATGTTTTAATGGCTTCTGTTATACCCAATTTCTCACTTTTATAATCCAAATGATAAAAACTGATTGAACATGCAGTTGAGGATGCCAAAGTATTACATAGATGTATCAGAGAACTGTCAGCAAGAGAATCACAAAAAAATGATGCACTGCCCCAAACATGCTGTGATAAGAGCCTCAATCCAGGTTATGGAATTTTACTTTATTGCAATGGACTTGGCAGGAATATATTTTAGCTTATAGGCATGCAAGACAAGAGACATTGAAAAAAATATCATATATGTATGATTTTTTTTAGGTAACCTGTGCAAAAGTTGTCACACTTGTCTCTGCCTGGTTTTAAAACACCAGAACTGCTTCCTTGATTTATCCACCTTGCTTTTTACCCCTGTGAGAAGTAAGAATGTAAAGTAATGAAGGTTACGCATGTAGTCGTACTAGCTTCAGCTTCCAGAATCAGGTTAGCTATTTCAGCATTACTGAAAAATAAAGAAGATAATGTACCTGGATATTATGATTATTTATGCACTTGAAGTAAGTGATAATGCTGCTTTTTATATACCTGAAAACTTGGAAAGTCTTTTGAAACCTACTCAACATAATGAAACACTCAACAAAATGTTAAAAGGCAATTCACAAAAGAAAAAGAAAGAAATAGGCTTCGAAACCATATAATATCATCACTTGGTAATACAAGAAGAGAATCTTATGAATGTAGGTATAATGTTCTAAATGGTTTTTTTTCTAAGTGTTGCTTCTAAAGGAACACTATAAATTTCACAGCAGTTAGGTGGTATAGTATATATATAGACTCCTGGGCCTGGAATCAGGAAGACCTGAGTTCAAAACCAGCCCCAGACAATTACTAGCTCTGTGACCCTGAGCAAGTCACTAAAACCTTTCTGTGCCTCAGTTTCCTCAACTGTAAAATGTGGCATTATAATAGAACAGGGTTGCTGTGAAGATAAATGAGGTAATATTTGTAAAATACTTAGCACAGTGCCTGACATGTAGCAGGTTCCATACAAATGCTTATATCCTTCCTCTCCTTTCCCCCCTCAGTACTCCCTTGTATTCAACCCAATGAGAATGCTTAATTACAGAGGCAGAAAACTTCCCATTTTTGTAGTATCTGAATAAACATTTGATTACAATAAAAAAGTCACAAATAACTAGCCATCAGATGAGTGGAAATCAGTTATCCAAATCATAACCTGTAAGGCATCCTTTTTCCTTTAAGAAGTTTTCTCTGTTCCACAGAGAGAGTTCTCATACCACTGCTTGAGCCTACATTTACTATGGAATCTACTGGCCATACATCAACTAGCTAATAACACTAATTTCAAAATATTTACACTAAATTCTAAGAATATCTAAAGAATCAATACAAGTATGGAACCAAATAATAAGGTTACATATTTACTTTTCAAAGAGAATATATTAAAATGAAATGTATTTTCCATGGTAAACAAGCATAATGAAATACATGTAAAACAAATATTCCTTGTATAAAATTTCTCCATTCTTCTTTACCCCTATCCAAATTAATTTTCTAGCACTAGATTGAGGAGCTCTGAAGTCACCCTATTCATTTTTGTATAGTACTACTTGTGAGGAAGTTTTTGAAGCCATTATTTGCCTCTCTGAAATATCAATCAGCTGATCCTACTTCTGCTTTTCTGCCCTTAATATATTTGGATAGTTATCAATCCTCACCATCTCTAAGTTTTTGCATTTCTATGGTGCAGTGAATAGAGTGCTGGAGTCTGGAATCAGGAAGACTCATCTTCCTAAATTCAAATCTAGCCTCAGACACTTACTAGTTGTGTGACCCTGGGCAAGTAACTTAACTCTGTGTGCCTCAGTATCCTCATCTGTAAAATGAGCTGCAGAAGGAAATGGCAAACCCCTCTAGTATGTTTGCCAGGAAAACCTCAAATGGAATCATGACGAGCCAGACATGATTGAAACAACTGAACAATAAAGACAAAAATACCCTTAGTTCCTTCAAGCAATCCCTATATGACACAATTTAAATTTTCCTGGTTATTCTGGTAATTTTCATGTGGCCATGTTCCCTTCTGGTAAAGTGGAACTTCCTTATTGGTAAGGATATCATTTTTCACTGTTGTATCACTGGTGCCTAGTACAGTCTCTTGAACATGGTAAGGGCTTAACAAATGTTTGTTGAATTGAATTTCGTTCCCTCAGCATACAAGCAGGAAGTAAGATGACAATGATGGTCACTTTGGGACAATAAGTAACTGTGTGGAATATATCTAGGATATGGAACTTTTGCTGAAAGGAGGCACTATGAATAAATTATAAATTCATCATAATTATCAATGAAATAAACTTTTTTCCCTGTTGATTTTTTGTTAAACCTTAAACCAGGTTCATATTTTCCAAAAATAACTGCTAACACCATGCCAAATCTTTAAATGATGGGTATCTATTTTTTAACCTTTTTCATACACCTTAGCTGTGAATAATCAACCAGAGTAGCTATCCTTTGAATCAGGAGAGTAGAAAAGCTGATTGGAAGAGAAATAACTAATACATACTAGTATATCATGAGCTCTTAAGAAAACCAAAATTGTTACAAACGGTAGAGCTTGAAGACAAATCTGAAAGACAAATATGGGTGCTAATGGAGAATCATTGCAGTTTTAAGAATTCATCAGCGAGAGCAAAGTCTCTGGAGACATTAAATGTAAAGTTCACACAGGAGAAAAAATGACATAATACTTTAACATAAAACACAAAACAACGGTCCTCAGGGATCTATAGACTATGCAGTTGGGAAGTGCTGAACCAGCTAAGTACTAATAATTTTACTTAAAAGGTGATTTTTCAGTGATTTGGCAACTTGGGGGAATGTCTAGTGCTATCCAATAGGAGCTTAGCATATGCTCATATAAATTTAACATTTATCACTGATAAATGATGTTTTCAGATGTCCTTTTTTTAGTCAGCCAAAAAAATATTTAAGTGCCTACTATATTCAAGGAATGGTGTTAAGCACTATTTAGGGATGAGATATAGTTATTTATGTCCCATAGAAAAGGAATCATATTCTAAGGACAAAATTTCCATAAAGTTAAATATGGCAGCATATTTATGGGTAAAAAGCAAAAGCTAGGGATAGAAGATGAAGAATTATTCTCTAGATTTTTCAAAGGTTTGGAAATGAAAATATACCAAACACACTAAATGAGGCAGCAATATAGTACACTTGTAAATATATATGCATATGAGTATAAATGTACACCATACACATATAGTACTAGGCTATATTAATAAAAATCTGAAATGCAAAAACTAATAAATGACTCTCTTCAGAGATAAATTTTTGCTACTCATTACCAAAATTGAAAAAAAGGAACAATAATTTCTGTTCCAGGGATCTTAAAAGTAGGAATACAATGATTATCTATATTAAACAGATTAGGACCTTACCTGCCCAAATACAGGGGTCAAGATCAGAATATTTAGTAATGTGCATTCAAATGCTATGATGTTATTACTTTCTTCCAGATAATGATAAATAGAATATTATAGACAACAATGAAAATAGGTTTGGTAAAAGTTATTATTTTTCAAACAAAAAACAAAACTAAAAAAAACCTTGGAGTATTTTTGGAATTTTTCAGAGAATAATTAGGAATTGCGTCCTTTTCATGAACTTAAATTACATGTGGATTTTGGCATGCAATTACTTCCATTTTGGCTTAATATAGTAGTTACAGTCAAAGGAATTGAAATGATGCTAAACTATTTTTTTTTTGCTGGAAGACATCTGCATAGACTAGTAAACTTACTTTCTAATCCATCACTAACTCTAGCCAGTTCACTTTTCAAGGAATAAATAGGCCAAAAATGAATCATCTTCACCCTGAAAAGATCTTTCATCTTAGCTTTTAAAATAAGTTCAGTGGAATAAACCCAAACCCCTCCTTTCTTTCTCACATTCAGAATGATGAGTCATTTAAAATTTACCATGCTCACTTTTAAAGGATAAAAATCAACACTCTGGATTAAATTCTAAAATTCTAAATTGCAGACCCAACCATGTCATCTTCCTCAAATGAACTCCAGTGGCTCCCTGTTGCCTCCAATAAAATACATCTTGTTTGTTTTTCAAAGTCCTTTATAACCTCATTTCTCTCCACTCCACATTTCCAGTCTTTTTACACTTTACTCTCCACCTTATACTCTTCAGTTCAGTCACAATGGCTTTCAGGATATTCCTTGAACTAGACACTCTATCTCTTGGCTCCAGCCATTGTCTCTGTCTTCTGTGCCAGGAATACTCGACCTCCTTGCCTCTGCCTCCTGGATTCCCTGTCCTTCTTTAAATACCAACCAAAATCCCATCCTTTACAGGAAACCTTTCCTATCCCCTCTTAATTCTAGTGCCTGTCCTTTGTTAATTATTTCCTATTTTTCTGTATATAGTTTGTACATATTTGTTTGCTTTGTTGTGTGAGCTCCTTGATGGAGGAGACTTCTCTTTTTATAACCCTGGCACTTAACACAATGCCTGGCATATAGTAGGCATTCAATAAATGGTTATGGATTGATTGCCTAGAAAAGTGGTTGAAAAATAATCAGATTAGAAAACTCAGAGTGAAGACCTTAATATTATTTTAAGAAATGATTGTATTAAAAGCAAAGCCTCTGATTTTAATATTATAGCACTTCATAAAAAGTGTAACTCAAGTGTGACATTTTCAGCACATCATTTACTATGTCATGTTTTATATTCTGTGTTTTGGAAGGATTTTGAAGATATTGAATTCAGAGAAAATAAGTGTTTAAATGATTAGTCCTCATCATTAGCATTCATATATTATCTCATTTGATCGTCAAGATAACCCTATTAGAAGGCAGGTGGCTTTTTAGATAGTACACTGAGCCCGGAGCCAGGGAGACCTAAGTTCAAATCTGGCCTCACATATTTACTAGTTGTATGACTATGGTTGACACTTAACCAGTACCTGCCTTAGTTTCCTTGACTGTAAAATGGAATAATAGCACCTACATTTCATGGTTTTTTGAGGATAAAATGAAAATATTTGTAAAGTGCTTTGCAACCTCTAAAGCACTAAAAGGCAAGCTTTTATTATTATTTGTATTCTTACATATAATCCCAAGAATAAGGTTAAAATGTTTTAGTAAAACAGTTGGATGTGCCTTTTAAATAGGAGAGAAAGTAATCTATTAGTGGGTGAATGGTAAGGGTGTATATCTTTATTTCAGAAATAAATGAGAATTTTGTACATTATATGAAAGGATTCTTGGTCATCTTAATGACATATCACTGTGATAAATGAAAAATTGGATTTTCTCTGTTGGTTTAATTTAACATGTCATGAGTACTGTGCTGTGCCAATAACATTCAGACTTAGTCCTAGAGATGGGCACTCTGAGATTGAATAGAGGGTTCTATCACTATGTTCTGAAGAGGTATAACAATGGCTATATTGTAATGGTTAAACCACAGATGACAGCATATGCTTTCTAGTTCCAGGATACATAAATTGTGTCTACATTAGGTCAAGAGCCTTCCATCAAGCACAGACACTGGCGTCTGCAGAATGAAACCAGATTGATTTAGAAAGGCAGTATTACTAAACATTCTGCTGGAACTTCACTTCAGTAATATCAGAAGAAGGTTGCAAACCAAAACAGTTCATTAGCACAGAACGAAAAATCCAATTGCAGTTCATAGAAGTATACCTCACTGTCTTCTCTATGTAGATCTCAGCTAAACGAGTAATCAACAAGGAAACCTGCCTGGTTGTCAACTGTCAACTGACCAGAGCTGAGCTATTCCACAAAGCAAGGTAGGCAAATTGCTACATCTCCAGGTTCTGGCAGAGTTTCTGGGTCAACTAGGCTCCCCTTTCTCAAAAACATGGGGGAAATTTCTAAGTAATAACTGTGTTTATTTAGTACTTTAAGGTCTATTAAATCTGTTTTATCCTCAAAACTTTGGGAGACTATTATTATCCCCAAAATATAGATGAGGAAACTGTCTCAGAAAGATTAAATAGCTTGCCCAAGGTCAGTATCTGAGGTAGAATTTGAACTTAGATCTTCCTGATCACAGGTCCCAGTGCTTGATATGTTATACCATATAACTGCTTATTTATATATTTTTAGTGCTTAAAAATGAAAATTACAATTCTGACCAAAGTCCAATGAATCTTAAGAAGAACCCGTTATGCCCCACTCAGCAAAAGCAACAACAACAAAAACAGCAACAAACAAACAACCAGATATATAGTGAAAATATTTTCCCCTTTCTTTAAAATCATCCCAGCAGGATTCTGGATTGCCTTACTGGTAAGGCTTCCTTGAGAGCCATGTGACGACTCCTATTTAAACAAAACAAAAACAACTTACAAGTTTAGTATTGTCTAAAAATTCACCACATATTCAGCTCTTGAGGTCTGCTTCACTTGAGAAGCAACACAGGGTAGTTAATACAATCCAGCCACAGAATCAATCATGTGTCAAGAAGGTACATTTTAAGAACTGCTCTAGGGAGGAAATACATATTTCCATAAAACTGCATTTTTAACCCTTGCAGGAAAAAAAAACACTTATTATTATTGAATATGTGATCATATCCTGGTGTTTTTTCTGCATAGAGTTACCAAACTGAAAAATCAAACAAGGACCCTCTTGATTCCTTTCTTTCCATTTCAATTCTGTATTCTTTTTGAATAGAAGAGTTATAACAGGGTAGCCAAAAGATCTCTCAGAAATGAAGACTAATAGAAAAACGTGGTGCAATGGAAAATATGCTGAGCTTGGAGTCCAGAAAGATGTAAGTCCAGATACTGACATATACTAGCTAAGAGACAATCCATATGATTTTGTATGAGCCTCAGTTTCTTAATCAATATGTAATTAGTATATAATATATAAAGGCTAAATAATCATAAAGCAGGGGTGGGGAATCTGCAACCTCAAGGCCATACGTGACTCTCTAGGTCCATGTGACCTTCAGGCTGCAGAATCTCCATCCTTGCCAAAAAGTCATATAAATAATGGCTATTACTACTGTTTTGAATTTTTAAAATTCCATGAACTATACTCTTATTTAAATCTGTCATAACTGCCAACAAAATTAAATCATCATACTATGTGGAAAATAATATTACTTTAAGTTCTCCCCTTCCTAGAATTCCTTCTTGTCTCCCTTTTACTGATTCAATTCCCACCCATTCTTCAAGGCCCATCTCAAGTTTCAGTTTTTGCATGAAACCTTCCCTGAGGGCATCATTTAGTTCCTTCTCCTCTGAATTCTCATAGCATTTATCCATCATGATTCAACATTTCATAATAAATAATTTTCAAGTTTTTATTTTCTCATGTCAGTCTTTTATCCATAACTGGACTATAAACTCATGAGGTCATTTCTTACCTTCTGTGAATCATACAGAGCACTTATTCAGTTCTACCTGATGATTATTTGAAGAGTCATCTATCACACGACTTAAGGCAACCGAAATAAATTTCTTAAATAGAACTTGAAAAAAATAATTATTTTTTTTCTACAAAGACAAGTTTAAAGAATTTTCTGTGCTAATCAACTTGATTTGTTATATAATTTGCAAGATGTGAAATTTATTTACTCATATTAATAAGTGAAATTATGAGCAAATTTGTTAGGAAATCACGAAGGGAAGACAAAAACTTACAAATGACTATTCAATCTTACTATCTCATAACATCAAAAATATGCATAAAGTAATCTTACCTCCTTGCTGCCCTCTATATCTGAATCGCTGCTAAATTCTTCAGTATTTACATTTTCAAAATCAGACTCTCCCAGGGCAATTGGTACTGTGACTGTGAGGCTAGGATTGTGAATGATAGATTGATAATCACTCTCATCCATCATGTATCTTTCCATGCTGCTGCCAAAACCACTGGTCCCATCTCTATCTGTGTGAAAGTGTTGATCTTTGCTCATTTCAGCGAGTGTACAACTGGGTACATAATTTTCCTTTTTAACATTTTGATCATCCACTCTTCTGATCTCATTTGAAATCTTTGGTTTCTTAACAAATGCTTTTTGAATGAATTCACGCACGTGCTTTTTCACATAATCTACTCCTTTTTTGATCCTCACCACTGCGAGCTGAAGATTGTTTGTATCAGTATCCTCTTCAATTGCTGTAAGATTATCTGAACTAAATGAACTCAGTAACAAAGCCAGAAAAAGGTTCAGTACCTATAAATAGGGAAAGAAAAAGTACAAGGGTACCTTTTATTTTCTGAAGGGACATCAGTGTGCACACACAATAAATATACAGGTACAAGTATGTGTATATACACATATATGCACATATGTGCATGTATTTTTAAAGCAAATTCTCTTTTTTTAATCTGCAGATAAATAGTCAGACCTGCCACAAAAAACAACAACTTTTCCTTGTTTACACATGGTACAAACATCCCTTCTCACTATCTATGGGAGGTCTTATGTCAGTCTCTTGATGTGCTATCCCCTGTGTCCAACAGGAGATGGGATTATTCACACCTATAAAGAAAAGACTGTTACTATGTCACTATTAAGAACATCTTTGGGTGATGCATGTAGCAGGAGGCCAGGTATCCTTGCTCCCAAAAACCCATTTTAAAAGATTTTGAAGAAGAGGTGAGAAGAAGTAAAATCTTACAGAATGATTCCTGTTACGTATATAATTATTTGGAAGCTCTGTGCATTGTTTGTTTTTCTCTCTTTCAGCAATAAGGATGGATTATGTATTTGAAAATGTATGGTGCTTTTATTTTCCAAGGAAAAATGTTAATGAGTAATGAGAAAGATGGACTACCATTTCTGTTTTGTGACATGTCAAAGTATTAATCTAGAGGTTTCCTTTTCTCTGCAATATTTTCTCCCCATGACACTTCCTTTTGGCTAGCACCTTAATTTTAGCCCTTCCACGATGGAGATAACAACACCTTACCTGTCTGAATGTAGAGGGTTAGATTAGATGACTTTATGAACTCTAAGACAGAGCTAATATGATTCTGTGCCAAGCTTTGCACAAAGAAAATTTTGCAAATCAGTTCACATCTACTAAAGATAATAATCTGGGACAGAAAATAGACGTGTAGATTAAACTGAATGTGGAATTCTTTCTCTCCCTTACTTTGTCTGAAGGGATAATGCTTAGAAAATAATCAAATAGAAAATGCATTTATTAACATTTCAGTATGATCAAGGTATGTAAAAATAAGTAGCACACAGATCTAGTCCTCAAAATATCTTACCAATTTGTTAATGACAAAACTCTAACACCAGTAAATGCATCAATTTATGCATCAGTTGGACATAGACATACATATATCAAAGCTCTGTCTACCTGTAAGTACTCTCCTTGCAATGCCAGTATAACGACCATAGAGGTTTTGCCATGTTTAGTGTCTCAGAGAGGGGTAGGGAATAGGTAATATCAAACTAGGTACTTTCAACACTAAAATTCCGTGTGGCTCAGCTGGGCAACCTGATCATCTGATGAGGGGGCTGAAGGCAAGCTGAGACAATGAGTCGACTCCATGTGACACCATCAAGCTAGGAGAACAGAAACTCATGGTAGGGGGGGAATCTAGTCCCAGTTCTTCATGGGAACTAGCTTGAAATGTCTCAACAGGAAGCAGAAGAGAAGGGAAAAGAAAGGTCTGGAGAAGCAACATGCAAGCATAAATGTCTGCAAAAAGAGAAATGATGCAGTCTAACTCAGGTTTGCACAGAAGTACTAATTAGCCTGAGAGCAGCTAGGTGGTACAGTAGGTAGGATGTTGTGCCTGGAGTCAGGAAGGCTCATCTTCCTAAGTTCAAATCTGACCTCAGTCACTTACTAGCTGTGTGACCCTGAGCAAGTCACTTAATACTCTTTGCCCCAGTTTCCACATCTGTAAAATGAACTGGAGAAGAAAATGACAAACCATTCCAATATCTTTGCCAAGAAAAGCCCAAATGGGCTTACAGAGAGTTGGACATGACTGTACAACAACAACTGATAAGATTAAATAATATCCTTTGCCTTTAACAGCCATTTTCATTTTTGACAACAATGAGAGAATTTCATCAGAGAAGTAAAAGCTATAAGCGTTATTCATATGAGGCACCTATTTTTAACTAGATAAAGTGATAGTTTTGCCTTAGAATGCTATAGTCCAAAAACTAATGGAACTTTGAGTCAAAGGAGTCATGCCCAGGTTGCATTGAATCTCAGCCCTGACATATAGTAGTTTAGACTAATGGGAGAATTACTGCCCATTGTGTTTACTCAGACAGGTCTGGGAAAATGTAAATTCTCCCTTTTGTCAGACAGGTGATATGGAATACCCTAAGACCATCATTGTAATGTAAATGCCCATCTCCCATTATAATATCCATTCTCTCATTAATTATTAGCTAATCAGAACTGATCACCACCGTCAGGAACACCTGCTTTTCCAAGGGCATTTAAATTGTAAACCCACCACCATGAGGGCTTTTTGGCATTGGAAAGTACTACTGACCTTTTTTTTATTAATCAACATTCTAGTCTTCTTAGTAAAATTATTAACTTACCCAGAAACTATATCTCTCAAACATTTTAAACATCACATCCATTGGAAACATGGGGAGAATGCTACTTACATTATGTAGATAACAGAATATTTGTAGTAAAAATACTTTGTAAATTCTACTGCTGTATAAATATGAATTATAACTATTACAAAGAAGAGCAATTAACATACATAGTTAACCTAATTAAATATCATAAAAAAAAACAGCAGACCATGGAATTTTATGTGAGTTTTTTGAATGAATGTTTGAAGCTTTCTGATTACGTACCACAAGGTTTCCAATCACCATGACCATCATGTAAACAATGAGACACATAGATTGGCCTGCAACCTCCATACAGTCCCACATGGTCTCTATCCATTCTCCACACAAAACCCGGAATACAATTAGGAAGGAGTGAAAAAAGTCATTCATGTGCCAGCGTGGCAGTGTACAATCAGCGTTGATTTTGCAGACACATTCTTTGTAGCTCTTGCCAAAGAGCTGCATGCCAACCACAGCAAAAATGAAGACAATGATGGCCAACACCAAGGTCAGGTTTCCCAGAGCCCCTACTGAGTTACCAATAATTTTTATCAGCATATTCAATGTTGGCCAAGATTTTGCCAACTTGAAAACTCGCAGCTAAAAAACAAGCAAACAAAGCACCATAAACATTAATTAAAATGATGATTTTCCTTTTCAAAGTTCTCAATATTACAGTCAGTGCAAGTTCAAAAATCAGTCATAACATGTATAACCTATATCAAATTGCTTGCCTTCTCAATGGGAGGCAGGGGAGAGAGAGAGGGAGAGAATTTGGAACTCAAAATTAGAAAAAAATACTAATATTAAAATTGTTTTCATGTGAAATTAAAAATAAAATAAGAAAATAAAAATCAATTTTAGCTTCTGTCATCAGCATGACTCACTGAAAATTTACCTGATATATGTAATTTCTCACTGATTCTCAGTATCCATATTATAATACTCTACTTCCTACAAGATAGAAATCTAATGCATTTAGGAGTTTGGAATTTTATTTAAGGAATAATATCAGCATTGTTCACCTATACTCCCTTCCAAAAAGTTTTTTACAATATAACCACAGTATGGCATAAAGGATATAATGACAGATTTGAAGTCAGAGAGACTTGGGTTCAGGTACTATCTGTGAAACTAACTCTTATGATCAAGGGCAAGTAAGTCATTTAACCTCTCTGAAGTCTCAGAAAACTCTCATAAGGCTATGTAAGTTTGATCATATGACATGATCAGTATTAGAGGAAGTTTATACATTGATGAAATCATAGGTCTTTGATATGTTGATATACTGATATAACATTCAATTTTGGGCAAAGATCAACAGCTATTTTTCTAAATAATTTTATAAATAATAAGATAATAGTTTTTTTGTGGTATCTAGTGGCTATTTTAGAAGGCATTTTTAGCTTCCCACCTGCTCCTAATACATACAATAATAAAGTCAAGCTATAAATACTTTTTATTATCCATTCAGAGCATATTCAACTTCTAACACTTACTGGATGCAGTGCTTGGTACACAGATCCCACTTAATAAATGCTTGATGGGGGGCAGCTAGGTGGCACAGTGAATAGAACACCAGCCTGGAGTCATAAGGACCTGATTTCAAATCCAGTCTCAGACACTTACCACAAAACTAGCCATGTGACCTTGGGCAAGTCACTTAACCCCAATTGCCCTTCCTTCTCCCCTCCAATAGAAAAAATAAACAAACAAACAAATAAATGAATGAATGATTGATGGATTGCTGGGCAGTATAACTTATCCCTTAGCTTATCTTAAAAGTATTATGTGACTCATTTCTATCCTAGGCACAAATATCAAAGTGGAGCCTCTAAGTTTCTCTAAAATCTTAAGAGTAACTTTGTATTTTCACTTTCAAATATGTTATTCCTTAATTTCCTTCCCTTTCCCCATATCTTATAAGGTCATATTCTTAGTTTAACTTAAAAAGCAACATTTTATTAGGTAAAACAAAGTTCAAAGGCTGGGCAAACGCTACTTTAATTTTTTTCTTTCTCAAATGTAGAATACAAACATAGGTCTGGTTTGTACTTACCAATCTGAATGAACGAAGGACAGACAATCCTTCCACATTGGACAGGAAAAGCTCCACTAAACTAAGGGTCACAATAACACTATCAAAAATGTTCCAGCCTACTTGGAAATACTCATATGGATCCAGGGCAATGAGCTTTAGAACCATTTCTGCAGTGAAAATCCCAGTGAAGACCTAAAGGCAAACCAATATGTTATTCTAGAACCCCTAGAGTTCATACATTCTTATGTTAATAAAAAGTAGGACATATCTCTTGAGTAGACTTCACACAACTGGTGTACATAGAGTGGCCATGAAAGTACTCACAGCACTCCTCACTGCCCACATCATGGGCTTTGAGGAAAAAAACAATCCCCAAACCTAAAACTTTATACTACAGATGGTCAAATCTTCTGTAATGTCTAACAAAGTATACACCGTGTTTGTATGAATTAGGCAGTCTTTCTAGAAGATGACGAAAAGATGAAAAAAGAAAAGCTCTTGAGCTGGAAGGGACCTCAAAGGCCACCCAGTCTGACATTTCCATTTAAACTGGTGTGGAAATGGAGGCCCAGGGACTTAAAGTGACTTACCTAAGATCACACAGGTGATAAACACCAGAGGCCAGAATTGAATTTAGTGTATTACACTGCCTCCCTCTGACTGAGAATCACAAACTTTGATAAAATCTTATCTTCCAACGTGAGTACCTCTAGTGTTTTAAAGAACATTTCTGTGACAAATTTCTTATTAATAGATCAATTTGTAGAAGGGAGAAAAAAAAATTTAAGTAAGGTTACCAAATTCTGACAAAGAAGCACATTGCAAGACATCATTAATTCATGATTTTAGCATAAAAAGGGGAAATAGTGGATAAAGTGCCAGAATTTGATTTAAAAAACTTAGGCTTCAAGTCTTGCATCTGACTCATGAATTATGTGACCATGGGCAAATCACTTCAAGCTGATGTTGAGAAAAAAAATTATAAAGACACTTTTCTCATGAACCTCATGATTATTATTTGGTAAATTTATGCCAGCAACAATTTTTTTTTTTTTTATCACAGCCCCGTGTTGAGTTTTAGGGCTGTTTAAGTACTCAGAATATGTGCCTGAAGTCACTGGAAAGTGCCTTTCTCCATGGGACTCTTCTTAGTACCTAGGGAGCAAGGTCTGTGAGAATATAAATGGAATTCTTTCTTTCAGTTCCTCATTGGGAATCTGTGAGTTCTGAGAACCAAACTCTGTAGGTGTCACTACTTATTCTCTCACTCACTCACTTTGAATGCCAGGTCTTATTAATGGTTTAATCTTTTCTGTTAGTTTTTACTTACTCAGCATTATCTCTACATTTATTATTAATCTCTAATCAATTTATCTCTAATCTCTAGAATCCACTGTTACTATAATAAAAAAAAGTAGGTCCATTCCCTCAAATATCTTCCCATTTCTCTTTCCATATGAACCTCACTCTTCCTTGCGTGTGCTCTAGTCCTTTCAGCCAGAGCTAGAGCTAGAGAGCTAGCCTGAACTTTCTTGAAATGGGGCTGCTAAATTTTCAATGTGGGCATTTATATCTTAGAAATCAGCAAACACTATAGGGCTTGGTTTATCGCTTTGTCCATCATTTAGACTTAAGAATTTGATGGAGAAAATTAATAATATAGATAAAATTTAAAAGTGTATGTATTCCCCCCCCCTGAGAAACAGTTATTAAACATTTACTACAATAACCCTCACTACAGTACTTTCCAAAGCACCCACTGGAACTCTTACTCTATACTAAAGAATTTGACTTTAGCCTCAAACTTTCCCTGAAATACTCTTACCTTACTGAATGAACTGAAGGGTGGCTTCTCCAAGAAGACAACCTAGACAATGCTATTACAAGCCCTTCTTCCATCCTTCCACCCATGAGACCAAGAGGAGAGGTGGGTATACTTTTCCCCTCTGCTGCCATCAGATAGGAATATGGTTTTCTCACTTAAAAATTGCACAATCCAATCGTACTACCCTCTACCAATTCTCCTTGTCTCATATCATTCAGGATCTTCTAGGAGAATATCTTTCTATACTAACTTGAGCATCTCTATCAGCATTCTTTTCCTTTTGATCCCATTCCCTACAATAATCTTCAACAATGTTTAATATTAATGTTGATTAGCTTTCTAATTGAGAAGTAATATAGAGGGGTAGCTTTGCATTCAAGAAGACCTAGATTCAAATCCTGCTTCTGAAACACGTTAGCTATATGACTACAAACAATCCTCTTGCTTTGCCAGTGTCCTTGGGTCATTCTCTAAGACCATACAATAGAAATAAGTTGTCATTCAATATTGTTGGAGGAGACTTCCACACTGAAAGATGTGTACGATAATGAAAGACTTTGACCTTATATTTTCCCAATAACAATCTTCATCTCCATCCCCTTCAGTCACACATAAACATGGGTATATTTTAGACTTCATTATCTGTTGGGATTCTACCATTTCCAAGATCCTTAACTGAAATTCTACTACCGTGTTTCCCCGATAATAAGACACTGTCTTATTAATTTTTTTGGACAGAAAAACACCAGAGGGCTTATTTTCAGGGGAGGGCTTATTTTAATGAACATTGACAGCAATTTTAATAAACAGGTAAATGTGAACAAAAAATGTACCTTTATTCAATAAGCAAATCACTGGGGAAGAACAGGATGATGCGCTCACTGCTGCAGCTCTGATTGGATGCAGCTTGGAGCGCGGCGTGTGTTTCACCCGGGGGGGGACGGTGCATACAGAGGGTACCGTAATGTAGCGTGTAGCGCAGGGGATCACCTTCACTACAGTAGCAATCTCAATAGGGCTTATTTTGGGGGGAGGGCTTATTTTAGAGGAATCTTACACAGTAAGGGGAGGGCTTATTTTCGGAATAGGTCTTATTATCGGGGAAACACGGTATATGACCACAACCTCTTGGTTTTCTACTCATTCCACTGAATCTGCTCTTCAACATTACCAGGCCCATCAGTCTCTCTATTCCTCCTTTCATTCCTACTTCACTTGCTTCCCTAACTATTCATGACCCTATTTAATTTAGCTATAATCACTTGCCCTTTGGAACTTCTGTCAGTTCCACCTTGCTAATCCTCAACCATAAGTATCCCCCAGAATCTGACTTCTTATTTCCACTCAGGCCTCAAAACATTCTTGGGGAAAGTAATAATTGTGCTGTTATGTGCCTTATAAATATATGCTACACAATTTCAATTGAATCCTCACTCCGGCTTTATAGTCACTTTCTTCAATTTTTTTACTACCAGTTACATTCCCTAGGGACTGTTCTAAATCTTATCATCTCTCAAGGTCTCCATCCCAACTTCTTATACATAATCACAGCAGATGCCCTTGCCTTATAGATTTATATGTAAATTGGGCTGATGTAAATTCCTTCTACACATCTCCTTGTGTATCTCAAAATTTTGTCTTCATCCATCTTTTCCCTTCCTGTATTAGAGGAGAATGTGCTTCTCATTACCAAGAAAGTCTCTTCTGCCTTTGGTTTCCATTTTTTTCTCCTTCATGATCATTTTATTCTATCCTTCAACATCTCTCTCCTATGCATCTTCACAATCTTTCTCTCTCCTGACTTCTTCCATCTGCATAGTATAAAGCCACGTTCAGGTCTCCCCTATTCTCAAGACAAACTAAATAACACAAAGGGTCTCTAGCCACGTCCACTGCACTCCTCAACACCTCGCATATCCAAGACGTGTTTTGTTCTTCAAAACATAACTGAAGCCACTCTTTCAGAGGTCAGCATTTACCGCTTAGAAGCCGAATTCACCTCTCCGAATCACCCTCACTTGTGTATCTGTAGCGAACATCTCCGCTTCCTAAATGATGCCTTTCTTTTGCTTCTGAAATATTCTTCTGGCTTATTCTCCCCACTCCCTGAATGAGCCTTTTGAGTCTTTTTCCCTCCGTCATCCTCTTCTTCTTCCATCCTTTCAGAACTCCCCATAGTTTTGCCCAGTCCTCTCTTATTTCTATAATTCTTTCTCTTGATTCTTTTGCCTGCTCCCTCTTCCAGTTCTGTCCCTTTCCAATATATCTTTCATAAAGCTCCCAGATGAAACTTCCTCATTCACAGATCTAATATTGTCCTTCCTCTATTCAAAACACTCCAGTGACTTCCATCCTATTGCCTGTTGAAGAAAACTCAGGCCACTTAGTCTGATATTCTAGGCTTTCCACAAGTTGATTTTTCATTCTTGTTTCACTGTACTCTTTCCCTGCCCCATATTATCCTCAGAGTGATCCACCAAATCACCTCAGAATGTTCCTCAAGCTTATGCTGCCAAAGATGTGATTTGGAACTGAACAGAGTATTCTAGATTTAGTCTGAATGGTAGGGAATACTATGGAAGTGCCATTTCACATTACACACTACAATTCTATTCATTCATTAAACAGTGTTCAGGAATACAATTTTTAATTCTTTTAAAAAAAAAGACCAAAATTTGATGGTGTTGCCTTCAATATTCAGAGATAAATCTTTGCAATCGTGCCAGTTCAAAATTTTGTTAGTAAGTAACCAAATATTCTCAATCAAAAGACTAGACTCCAAATCTTTTTGTCAATGTTTTTTTCCTCATTAAGCAGTTGTTTATTGGAAAAAGTGGGCTGAGGGAGGGTCACTAGATTCACCAGAGAGCAACAATACCACACAACTTAGGAGTGATGGGAGAGCTCAGCACAAAGCTCTGGGGTCTCAGCCTCTTCCTGGACTGTGAGGGACGGCCTAGAGTGTTAGGGCATACCCAGGTGGAAGGCCTTGACTTAGTTAGTAGGCATGGTTAGAGACAAAGAGAGACTCTCTGGCTGCAGCTCCTCACTTTCCACTTGGAGTATACTTGCCTTGACCAGCTTGGCTATTAGTTGTGGCCCACTTAATGTATTTCTCTTGGGCAGCCCGGACATTTTCCTTCTTTCTACCCCAGGTCTTGTGGGCAGGAGGTACAGTCCAGTGAAAGGCAGTTACAGTTGCCATTGTGATCTCCTCATGTGAATACTTCTGGGTATAGGCATGGCCAGGGGTGACCATGTTAGGCTTCAGCATGGTCCCTTCCAGATAGACATGGTGATCATTCAGAGCTTTGTAGACAGCAACCAGGACCTTCTCAGTGACATTCTGACAAGTCTTCAGATCATGTTCTCCATCATACAGGATCTCTGGCTCCACATGGGGACAATGACATTCTGCTGGCAAATGCTAGCATATTGGGCCAGCAGCTTGGCATTCTCCATGATGGCCAGTGGGGAAGGTGTATTATCCCCAATTTCAGTACACAATGCCTCTTGGAAAAGTCAGCTCCATCCTTCTTATACTGGGCACAGTGCTCATTCAACCCATCCAGACCTTGGGTGGTAGTCTCGCCATTGGTCCCTGCCAGGGGCACTCCATCTTTGTCCACCCCATAATGCTACCCTTTGCCTTTATGACTTTGGGGAAGGGACAACCATCATTGGCTTTTTGGTAGAGTGTCTCATGGAAAAGGATAATACCTCCATTACAGGAGATCCCTCGATCATCTTCTCTCAGAAGCAACTGCCTATAGAGGTGACAATATTCCTCTGTGTTCTCACTTCCAATGGACTGCAGGTGCTTTGCAATGCTACCGGTGGACTCATCTGCTGCCAAGATTCCCTTGCCTGGAGAAGCAATTCGGTGGGTTATATCAGACAGTTCTTTCTTTTTCTCTGGTGTCAATGCTGCATATAGGAAAGGCATGTTTTCCTGGGCTGTGCCAGTAGTTTCCAGCAGAAAGTAGACTGCTTATGGTCGAGAACCGAACTTCTGTGCTCTCTGAATCTGAACATCACCTATTGAATGCAGGAGGGGCCTGTTTCTGTCAACATTCTGTTTATAATAAAGTCCAATACTGGTACTCAACAAATTTAAACAATTACTAATGGAGGCAAAAACCATCAGGAGAACACATAGGACTATGAGTGATGGATACATTAGGCAAAGTATTTGTATTACTTATACAGTAGGTCTATCTGAATTATAAAAGTAAAATGATAGGGGTGATAATCAGAGTAAAAAGCTGTAGTTAAATGACTTAGGGACATTGGGAAAGACTTACCAGGTTTCCCACATAAAGCACATTTTTGAATCCTTCAGTCATTGGGTGATGTTCCATGGCCATGAATAGTGTATTTAAAACTATACAAATAGTAATGGCAAGATCAATAAATGGATCCATCACAATTAAATGGATAATTTTTTTGAACTTCAACCAATGTGGTGAACAATTCCAGATGAGAAAAGTATGAGCAAACTTATACCACCAAGGTGGACATTTCTGTCTGGATTCTTCAAGTTCTGGAGAGAAAGAATGTGATTAAATAAAATCAGATATTTTATTGTGCCTTCCTTATTCAGCTTCTATATTTTGAAAGACATTTGAAACCAGGTTCTAATTTAGAATTTGCAGACCAAATAGTGCTATGCCAATTAAAATATAGTGTTATGCCACAAAGATCCATATATCATATTCTTTCCCTAATTGGTTGTAAATGTGTAAATAAAGCAAACCAAAACCAAAAAACAAAATACAGGTGCATTTACTTCAGGAAAATACCAACACATGGTAATGGATAGGAAATTAAGAATTCTTTCAATGGGAAATACTCAAATGCATAGAAAGATAGAGAATAGAATAAATAAAAGATAGATTTTTATTTTTATATCCAACCTAGGTACTGGGTTAGAATCACATATGAATCACAGAATCAAAGGGTTAGAAAGAATCCTGGGAAGTTCCTTGGTTCAGATTTGAATGCTTCTATCTTACCATTTTAATTTATAGATAAAAAGAGATGCTTCTTTTTTGGTGTTCCCTTCTAGTGTTCAAACTCTACATTGTCATGGAATTCTGCCTTTTATTATGGTTTTCCCCAATTCTTTATGCTACTGTTACAGCTGGTTTTAATTTATTTTAAAAACAGAGAAAAATGCCTGATAACTTTGAAGGTAAATATCATCACATACCTTCCATTGTGTTTGTTATTATGCTGGCGATGCTCAGTGCTCTTTGTCTGACAGCGGGATCATCCAACATATCCATAGAAATGTGGTAAGAACTGGATCGTCTTTTATTTGGGTCTATTTTAGTTGTGCCACCCTGCAAAGAAATCTGAACAATTAGCACCTCATATCTAATTTATCACTAACTCTAAAATAAAGGATAGGTCCTACTAATCTGGTTTAATCTAATTTGCCTCTCACCATCCCCACTGCTTGTCTCAAGTGGTTTTAAATAATTTTGTTTGGAAAGATCACAGACTATTTGCAAAAGATAAACAGCTAAAAGGTGCATGTTTATTTTTGGTCACTGGTTTGTTTTACAAAGAGATGGGGGACAGGGAGAGTGAAGTAAGGGGGACCTTCGTGATTTTTAAGAATTTTTCTCATTGAATTAACAGAATCAATGGGGTCCTCTCACAAAGGCTATCGTGAGATATTTTTGATCTGTCTTAGAGGGGTTGTTTGAGCAGTAATATAGCTAAGCCTGAAATCTTAGTAGCTATCCTTGCAGGCAAGAAAGCAGTCTTCTAAAGATATCCAATGCACTACAGATATATGCATCACGTATGTAGAGAGTCAAATAAGCCTATTCAGGCTGAGTAATCCAAGCAACTGAGCAATCAGGGGGACTTCAGGCTGTGGTTCTACAAATTCAGCTACAGAATTATAGTGAGGAAAGGTATCAGAAACCTCTCTATTTACATAACCCTTCAGCTAAACTTTCTGAAATTGTAGAATTTAGTGGTAATAAACATTTCAAATAATCTCCTTGTGTTAATGCAGATTTTCTTTTATCCAGATCATGATTCAAGCGGAAAGGTTATGTTCTTTTCTCATGCACTTTCAGAGCTAAGCAGCCTACCATGCCAGACTTTTCTTATTCATTGTATTCTTCATAGGAGCCACAGAATATTTTCCCCTTTGTTCCCTATATTTTTACTTTTACAATAATTTTATAGGACTTATTTTTTCAAGATTTACAAAGAAAATAATCTGTAATTCACTTATAACAAAAAAGATAATCTCATATAAATGATAAGTAAGACTAATTTTATATTGTAGAGGTTGTGCTCATCCTAATAAGCGAAAAAGAAAACAAAATACAACAAACCAAAAAAGTCTGACACTGGATATTTAAAATAATGGGATAGAGCTATCATGCAAGCATGCAGGAAATATTCTACCGAAAATATACTCAGAAACTCATGGTGTTATTTTTAAGGTCAAATGAATCAATGCTTAGTTGGTTCATTTTATTAATACTGTTAAAGTTTAAATGCAACCATAAAGAAAGTGTAATATTATTTTGAGCATGGCATATTAACATTTTCTTTTAAATTGATAAAAATGTATAATAAGCCACCTGAACACATGCATATTGGAATCTGGCAAGCCATGTAGTGATGTAGTCACTAGATATATTTGTGCTTTCTTGCATTTAGTCTTGCTAGGAATATAATACCACCTACTAACAAGCAGCATAAATGCAAGTAAGAAGTAAACAAAGTCTTGCTTTCTTGGTGAAAGTTATTGCTGATATTTAATGAGGTACTATATAGCTCTCAGAACTATTGAGCTCTATAGTTAAACATTTCACTCTTGGGTTTTCTCAATTAGAAAACCCCAGATGAAAATGCTTATATTTTCTTTTTAGGGGAAGCAATGCATTATACCATGCACTGGGATGTTTCTAGGAAATGAATTTTCTTCCTGGGAGGGGATTTGATTCCTGGAATGCAATCAGATTCTTAAGTTATAAGTGGTAGAAACCAGGCATGAAATAAAGACATTGGGAAGCTGGGAAATGATTTAAACTCCCTTTTCAAATCTGATGGCATTACCAATAGATGTTCTTCAAAAGTAATGATAGTTCGTTCACATTTCGATAGCACTGTAAGATTTATAAAGTGCTTTCCTTGACAAAAAAAATTGTGAGGTTGTAGAAACATGATTGTCCCCACTTTACAGATGTAGAACGAGATCTTGGCAAGTTAATTGATTTGCTCATTGTTAAACAGTTAGTGTCAGAGCCAGGATTTGAACCTACATCTTCTAGCAAAATTCAATGAACCTTCTTTATCTGCTTAGAATACACTTCCATACTATCATGAAGTAGCATAATTATAAATTTTAAATAACAAAAGAGGTAATATGGCATAATTGTCAACCTTGAGGTCAAGATGACATGGGTTTGAATTCCACCTCTGACACATACTAGCTGTGTGATTGTGGACAAGTCATTTAACTTTTCAATGCTCCCCTGCAACTCTAAGATTATACCTAACAAATGGCTGATCTGTATCAGTAAAGGGAATTTCCACATTGGAAGTTCCCTGTACTGATGAAACCACAAATCCAACTCTCTACCCTCCCTCATCATTAAATTGCTATTTAGACATTTGATAAGTATTATTTATATCATTCTATTTTCCAAGTATGCTGAATTGTCTACTTAAGAACTATGGGGCTTAGTGAAAGACTGACAGCTAGTGGCTTTTTAAAATAAAAGCATTGCAAGATCCTGGGATTGTGCAGAGCGATGATTCTCAAGAAGGCCCAATCAGCAGAGTAATCAGTTGATGCAACAGTAATTGGCCTGTCATGCCTGGAATATTCAAAACTTTCTTACACTGTCATCAGAAGTTGCCTTATCTATTATCACCTCTGGCAATAGCTGTCCATTAGGCAGCATGAGGGCTGTAGGACCATCCACCAGGGACACCACACCATTGCAATCCACGGCACTGTGCATCTTGCCATTCACTGGACGCATCCGAGGAGACCTACTGGCTTGGCTGATGCTACTACTCCGCCGTTCTCTGTGTATGTATGATACAAACAGAGATCCTCTTCTGCTTTCATTGTCTCCAAAAATACTGTGCTCGTCATCAGCAAAGTCAGTTTCGGATCCAATATCCTTTCCTCGACCCCTGAAGCTAAAAAGACTTGTTCTACTGCTGCGTCTTGCAGAAAGCAAGGAACCACGGATGCTAAGGGGGGACTGAAAGACATGCAATTATCAACAAATATTTCTGAAGCTCTTAAAATTATACACACGCATATATATATATATATACATAAATATACACACATAATTTTTATCACTAAAAATTAATACAAAGGACACATCCTTGGGTTCACTGAAGTAGGAAAAAATAAAGGTCCAAAATCAAATCTTTTTAACTAGCACTAGGAAATAACTCTTTTAAATAAATGGTGAGTAGAGTTCACAGAATCATAAATTTATAGCTGGAAGAGAGTTCAGATCATTTGGTCCAGTCTCTACCTTTTGCAGATGACACACCAGTTTAAATTACTTACTCTTCAATTAATTACTTCAATTACTTACTGTCACACACAGTGAAGTGGCAGATTCCAGATTTAAACTCAAATTCTCTGCCTTCAAATTTCAGGTTCCTCTTAATATTACATGGTCTCTGAGCTTAAAAAACAATTCTCGTAAACTTAGATCCATGAAGGTTTTTCTGATCAGCCCAGTGCAAAGCAGTCTTTCCTTCTGTACTATATATATATATATATATATATATATACATTGTCCATACCACTCATTTTGTAATTATGTGTTGCCTTATTACAGTTATCTTACAGATCTTTTCTACCAGACTTCTCTCAAGTTAATTTGTTTTTCTGCTACTCATTTGGATTGTGTGCTCCTTGAGGGTTATGAGAGAGAGAGAGACAGACAGACAGACAGACAGAGAGACAGACAGACAGACAGAGAGACAGAGAGAGAAGAAGAAGAAGATGAAGACGATGAGGAGGAGGAGACGTGAGAGAAAAGAGAGAGGAGAGAGAAAAGAGACAGAGAAAGAGAGAGAGGGAGGGAGGAGGTACCACTATATTTCTAGTCATTCAGGTTGGAAACCTCAGTTATCTTTGACTTTTACCTTTCTCTAACCTTCCATAGCCAATCAACTGCCCAATTAATTCAATTCTTCTTCCACAATTTTTTTTTTCATATGCATCTTCTCTTTCTAGAGAATCATGCTGCCATCATCCTAGTTCAGGTACCTATACTACAACATTAGTTTTCTACCTTGTATTTTTGCCTCCAGTCTATTCCTTCTTTAATATATCCTTTGTATGACTCTTCCCCAATTCATTTTCCTAATGAACATATCTATGTCATTCCCCTCCTCAAAAAAACTACCAAGGCCTCTCTATTACATATAGGATAACAAGTAAATTCATTAATCTGGCATGTAAAGCTCTCTGCAGTCTGATTCCAGCTTGTCCTTACAGTTTAATTCTCATTATTCTCCTTCACATATTCTATATTCCAGTCATACCAGATAAAAGTAGCTGGTCTCTGACCTGGACATGAGATTCTAGCATTTGTGCAGGTCATCCACTGCATCCTTGTCTCTACCTGTTAATATTCTTCGAGGCTCAGCTCAGAACTCATAGCTTCCATGAACCCTTTTTTATGATACTAGGTGCAAGTATTCTGTTCCTTCTCCATTTTTTCCAGAATATACTGCTTAAATTTTCTATTTGTTACTAGATATTTATCTGGGATGCACCACACGTATGACATATCAACAGGTAGAATGTAAGGTAGTTGAGAATGGAGACTCTGCCATTTTTGGTCTTTGTATTTCTAATGCCTGCATACAGTAGGCATGTAATAAATATCTGTTGATCAATGAATGAATGTTTAAGTAGGTGGTACCTGATTGGGAGAAGACATCCTCTTTTCTCGAGATCGTCTATGTCCTTCAACACCAAGATGGGACCTAGTCTTCCTGATACACTCATCTGATTCAGATTTAGATAGCTTTTCATTGTCTCTCTTTTCCTCCCCACTGGATTGTTTCTTCTGATTCTTTTTCCTTCTTCGGTTACGCCTTTCTTTAGCACTCTTTGAGCTCAATTTGGATGTTTCAGAAGAACTTTCCGAAAGTCCCATAACTTTGCCTCCACCAGTACTCATATACTCATCTGCTGCTGCTACTATTGCCTGTCAGGTCAAGAGGAGATTAAATAAACAGAAGTAAAAACAAGAAATTTCCAAAAAATCAGTGATAATTATAATAATAATAACTAGCTTTTATATAGCACTTTAAGGGTTATGAAATTCTTTACAAATGTTATTTTATCCTGACAACAACTCTGAGACATAGTTGCTATTATTATGCCCATTTTTATAGATGAGGAAACAGAGAGACAGCAATTAAGTGAGTTACCCAGGGTCACACGCTAGTATGTTTCGGAGGTAGGATTTGAACTCAGGTCTTCCTGACTCCCGGTCTGTCCACTATGCCATTTACCTGCCTGACATTTGCACAGAGCTTTAACATCTATAAATTACATATAATATCTCATCTGATCCTCACCCTTCTCCCCTAATACACTTATGAGGTAGATACTACAGGTGTTATCTTCTCATTTTACAAAAGGAAACTGAGGCTTTAGAGGAATTAAGTGATTTTCCCAATGTCACACAGTTCATGAATATCAGAGGCAGAATGAGAACCCAAGGTCTTATTTCATACTTAATGATCTTTATGCTTTACATAGGCCAGCTCCATATAATAAGGACTTGATTCTCTCTCACAGAACCATAGATACAGAGATGGATAGGATGATAGAGGCCATTCATTCACTCTTATAATTTTGTTTCATAGAAGAGACAACCAAAGCCAGGGAGGCTAAATAACTTGTCCAAGGTCACATAGGCAATAAGTGCCAGGGGCAAGATTTGAACCCATGTCCTCTCACTCCACAGCCATTGATATTTCCACTGTACTATGTTTTCTTCCTCGGGTCTTCAAGTCTTCATGGATTTTTTATTTCGTTGTCATGAAATAAAAGATCTTCCCATGATTTAGTGGATGGTCTGCAAGAGTTTCAAGTGGACCAAAGACTCATCACCCCATAGCCAACAAGATGATTATCCTCACTTCCAAATTTAGCTAGATTGGTCATAAAACAACAAATATATGTCTGCCACTAGATTTGTACCTCAACATCATTCAAGAGATTTGGGATTTACTAGAGGTTGGACTCTATTAGTTGGAATCCATTGTTCTTTTGGTGCCAAATAGAGGCACCAAAATAGGATTTTAGTGGGAATTTGATTATAACATGGGCTACAATCACATTTTTTTGTTGTATAAATGATATGCTGCAGCCTGTTTCCAACAGAATGAACTAATATTATAATATAACTGAGTACTTAATAGTTTATCACTTGTATAATTGTATTGAATCACGTTTGTAGAATAGATAAAATTTTTTTGCTAGCTAAAAATTATATATTCATTAAAACAAGTTCAATTCAAATAATATTTCTTTTTTTTTTAAAGCAATTGGGGTTAAGTAACTTGCTCAAGGTTCCACGGCCAGTTATTTCTGTGTGGGTGCCAAGTATCTGAGACCAGAACCGATCCTGGGTCTCCTGACGCAGGGGCTGGAGCTATTATTCACCACACCACCTGGCTGCCCCTCAAATAATATTTCTAGTACACATAATGAACATAGGTATCAAGAAAAATAAATTAATATAGAATATAAAGTCTAGAATTAACTGATAATAGAAATTCATTATTGTAGATCAAGGTATCTGTGGTTCTTAAGGAAATCTTAGAAATTTTAATTAACAACTGCTATGAGGCTACAGAAAAGTTTACACCTAAATCATTTGGGAAATTTAAGCCCCAATGACTAGAAGGCAAGAAGTACCCTGACAATCAGTCAATCAATCAGCCAATAAACATTTAAGTAGTCTATAACAAATAATATCAATTAATTATGATATTAATATAATTTAAAATAATAAAACTAATAAGCAGAAGTAACCACTGAGTGCTAGGAACATGGCATATAAAGAAAGGTAAAGACAGTATCTGCCATCAAGAACCTTACAACCAATTTGCCAACAGATATGTAAAAACAAACTAGAAAAAAGATAAATTAGAAATAACAGAGTAAAGGCCCTAGAATTAACAGGGATTGAGAAAGGCTTCCTTTTAGCTGGCACTTGAAGAAAGCCAGGGAAGGTAGAGGAAGTGAAGAGTGAGAACACTCCCTGAATGGGGGTACAGTAAGTGAACATGTCTGGAGTCAGGAGATAAAGTTTCATGTTAGAGGCATCACAAAGAAGCCAATGTCACTGGTTGTGGAGTAGGAGGGGGTGGTGCCAATGAGAGGGGAGGCTTATAATTAGTAATAAGCCTGAGGGAGGGGCAGGTTAGGAAGGACTTTGAATGTCAAACAGAGGATTTTACATTTGACCCTGGAGATAACAGGGAACCAGGGGATTTTAGTGAATACGGTAGGGTAGGGGAGGAACACGGTCAGATATGGAATCTAGGATGGCCACTTTGATAGCTCAATGGAGAACAGACTGAAGTGATGTATACTCTAATAAGAGTAGCCAGAAACTGGGGAGAGGCAATTCTTTCTCTAAAATATCCTGTTTCCTTCAAATTGTATTTCAAGCACAGTGTGAGTTATAATTCAATTTAGGGGAAGGAATCCATTAGATAAATCTTGTTTGGGGGTCAGGGAATAGTAGTTCAGGAAGTAACTTCAAAAAATTAATTAATTAATTAATTAATTTTGAGTTTTGGAGGGGGAAAGGTAGGGCAACTGAGGTTAAGTGACTTGCCCAAGGTCACACGGCTAGTTTTTGTATTAAGTGTCTGAGGCTGGATTTGAACTCGGGTCCTCCTGACTCCAGGGCCAGCGCTCTATTCACTGTGCCACTTAGCTGCCCCAGGAAGTAACTTTTAAGATGCCTATTTCTAGGAAATTTTAAGTTAGATTTACACTACCTCTGCTTCCTCTTGTTCTTTTTTAAGCCGTTCTAACATCTGCTGAAATTCCAACTCTTTCTGCCGAGCTTCTTCCATGGTTGCCTGGTTCTGTTCTTCATAGGCCATGGCGACTACAGCCAAGATCAAGTTTATCAGATAAAATGAGCCCAAGAAAATCACCACGACAAAAAATATCATGTAAGTCTTTCCAGCAGCACGTAGGGTCTGGAGGAGAAGAAAAAAAAAACATAGTTCTATTTCAGTTCAATTTATAATTCATTTATAATTCATGCATTACACACCTACCATGTAGAGAGAGGCAAACACAAAACTAAGGCAGGATCTGTCCTCAAGGAGATTATACTCTGCTAGGTATAGAACTAATACAGCAAAGTTTTGTTAGCAAAAATCATTTTTATCCATAAGAGGAAGAAAATCAACACAAACACAAGCAGTTTAATATGTCAATATGCTATAATTTCATGTTAGGTGCTTTTCTAGGAATAAAGTAAATATTTCAAAGAAAAACTACTAGTACTAAAACAAAAATGTATATAGCACAAACATCTGCCCACCTCTCACATAATTACTGTATTCAAGCATAATTCTAGAGTTCTACGTTCTCTGGGTTAGAGAAAGGTGGTCAAAATCAGGGATCAAACTCAGAGCAGGCACCCCAAACTCCCCTGCTGTGTGAGGAAGGAAACAGCTTAAAATGTACTTGGTAACCATTTTACAGGCAGGTAGGTGGCTCAGTGGATAGAATGCTGAGCCTGGAGTCAGAAAGACTTATCTTCTCAAGTTCAAATCCATCCTCAGACATTTACTAGCTGTGTGACCCTGGGAGAGTCACTTCACCCAGTTGCCTCTGTTTCGGCATCTGTAAAATGAGCTAGAGAAGTAAATAGCAAACCACTCTGGAATCTTTGCTAAGAAAACCCCAAATTGGGTCATGAAAAGTTTGATATGACAAAAAAAATGACTGAACAAAAAATTTATGAAAATATCTTAAAAGGGAGGTAATTGGGTAGGTATAAGTTGGGGGAAAAAAGCCATGAAAATATCTAAAAGATGGCGTATAGGTACTCTATAACTAGATGGTTTAAAAAAAAAAAACAGGGCACTGGGGTGGTTAGGTGGTACAGTGAATAGAGCACTGGCCCTGGAGTCAGAAGGACCTGAGTTCAAATTCGACCTCAGATGTTTAACACTTACTAGCTGTGTGATCTTAACCCCAATGCCCTGCCTTCCCCCTCCAAAAAGCAAAAAAAAAAACAAAAACAAAAACAAAAAAGCATACACATACACAACCAAAAAACCAGGGCACACAGACAGGGGAGGGGGGATAAATAAACAACATTAAACACAGTGATGAGGTGGTTTTTTTGTCCCCTCTCTGCTATGGAAACATCTTAATTTTATTTGCTGATGATCTGCTCTTCACTTTCTCCCCACTCCCCAATACATATGAACATTCAGAAACCTCTTTCTATTCTATATCTTTGTTTTAAACCTCTGTGCACCTAATAATTAGTACTATAGAGTTAACTTTAGTAGGCTATGTCAGGAAAAAAAAACATTTTTATGTAATCTTGAATTAATATTCAATCACTAATAATTACATTATGGATAACATCAAATTGATACAGAAGTATATTAAATATAAAATAACAGCATGGCATAATGCATAGAGATTGGGCTTTAGAATCGGGAAGACCTGAGTTCAATTACAGCATCTAATATATACACTGTCTATGTGACCTTTAACCCAGTCACTTAACACTACCTAGGTACTTAATCTTTCAATAACCCAGGTAATTTTTAAGACTGGAATTTAAAAAGAAGTCACCAATGTTTATAGATATAGAACATTCCTCACTAGAAGCTCCCAACACATACGATATCATAGGCACAGCAAAAACAGAAAACCTAATTTATACTATTTTAATTTATATGCTACTTCCTGTATCCCACAAAGTTTAATTTATTAGATATATATAAGCATGAAGGAGATAGTGACTAATTAATGCTCTGATGTTACTCAGGTCTCTCACTAATATATCAGATATGCAGTGAAAACAAAATGTCAGAATATTTTTGTCATTTTTACTAAAACTTTTCCAAATTAAAATTAACTGGTATTTTTTAATATATAAGATACCACATAATAAACTAGATTGTCCCAGAAAGCAAAGTATTTCCTAGCATTCAGTCAACATAAATTTTGGAAGTTATAAGTACTAAAGTAAAATGAGAAGTAGTAATTTACTAATTAATCATGTGACAATAATGTACAAAATGGTACTCAGTGTATAAGACTGCCTAGTTTTCCACTCTACTGATGAATTCAGTTGGGGTCATTTCTAGTCCAAATCTATTCTGAGTGAGTCTGAGAATCTTAGACAGAATCTAACCTCTGGTGCTTTGATGCTTACAGAATTGAATGTCCAAATATTTTTAAACTAGAATTTCCATATAAGGGGAGGGTGTCATTCACTCAATATTTAGTGACTTATGTGAATTGTATTAAGGAGGAAATTCCTTACTACTATTCTATAAGAAATGATGAGCAGATGAACTTCAGAAAAACCTAGAAAGACTTATATGAACTATTCTGAATGAAATGAGCAGAACCAGGAGAACATTGTACGCAGTAAGAGCCACATTGTATGATGACTGACTCATGATGGAAATTGCCATCCACATCCAGAGAAAGAACTCTGGAGACTGAATGCAGATGGAAGCACACTGTCCGCTCTCCTTTTCTTTTCTTGTTTTGTTTCTTCTTTCTTGTTGTTCCTCCCATTAGTTCTAATTCTTCTTTATACCATGATTAATGTTAAAATATTTAATATGAACATATAAGTAGAACCTATATCAGATTGCACATAGTCTAGGTGAGGGTGGAGGAGAAAATTTAAAACTCAAAATCTTGTGGAAGTGAATGTTGAAAACTAAAAATAAACAAATTAATTAAAAAAGGAAGGAAATTCCTTAAAACCAATATAATAATAATAATACATAATAATAATAAATTTAACTTCCTTTCAGGGCACATTACAGTGGATTTTTCAACAACTTTGTCATGTTATCTATTGTTCCTTCACTTTGTTATAAGTTATACCACCCAAGTAAAACTAGAATTACCACTGATGTTGAAACTCAGAGCTGTAACTAGGGTGAAGCTAACTAAAGTTTCCAATCCATTATTACTGATCTTAAAGTTCTGCTGCAAATGTATTGGATGAGGAATGGGAGTGGGTGATTTTTGTTTTCCTTACCATTTTACAAAACAAAAACCTTCATTTTAAAAGTGCTTTGGGGGATACTCTGTTTGCTAATAATAATGATAACTAGTGTTTAGATATCACTTTAAGGTTTGCAAACACTTTACAACATGATCTTGGAGGTGGTGCTATGATTATACCCATTTTACAGATAAGAAACTGAGACTGAGATCCTGTAGCTAATAAATGCCTGAGGTAGGATTTGAACTTAGGTCTACCTGCTGTACTCTATCCACTGTCCTACCTAGCTGCCTAAGTGACACAGTACATATTCCGTTTCTCAAATTTCATTCCTAGTAAGTTTCCAACTATGTTATACTAAGGTAAGAGAATATTAAGAATTTGAAGGACTTGAAAATCACAGTCCTCAAAAGAGATGAGAAGTAGATCCCTTTTTCTAAGAATAAGGGCTCAGAAAAAAGCTCTTTATTCAACTCATTAGTATTGAAAGTAAAACCAGTCTAATTTTAATGAGATATAACTACAAAAGACTCCAGATGGAAAGGAATATTCACAACCAGAGAAATAACTACAGAGTCTGCAGATTGAAGCAAACTATTTGCTCTCTCGTTTGTGTTTTGTTTTATCCCTTCTTTTTCATTGTTCAGCCAGTGGTTATAATCCTTTACAACATGACTAACATTCAACGTGAAGGTATACTTGATTACATGCTGCTATGGTGGGGAGGGGTAGGAGAGGGAGAGAGAGAAAATTTGAAATTTAAGAGATTGTAGAACTGTAAACTAAAAGTCAACAAACTAAAAGTAAATACAAAGACATAAATTATTAAAAAAAAAACAACACTGAGATGCCAGTAAGGAATATAAATTCCCTAATAAACTAAATAAGAGTTTTTGAGCTTGTCAAAAAAAAGTGAAAATTCGACCTTAAAATTCCATAAAGTACCTTTCTTAAGAATATAACCAGTAGGAGTGGCTCGGTCCAGCATCACACACTTAACACAAAAACTAGCCTTGTGACTTTGGGCAAGTCACTTAACCCCAATTGCCCTCCAAAAAAGCAAAAAAAATAAAAAAAGAATACAATCAGGGGAATCAATTTCTTATCCCTTCTATGTCATTTACAAAATACAGTGTTTGCTTCACTAGGCTCTTACCTGTTGGTAAAGATTTTCCCAGAAGTCTTGAGTCATTAATCGAAATAAGGCCAAGAAGGCCCAACTGAAAGTATCAAAACTTGTGTAGCCATAATCTGGATTGGCACAGGCTTTCACGCACATATATCCTTCTGGACACTGGCTACATGTAAAAAGAGGTATTATATTTTAAACTGTCTTCAGAATATGTTCAGGGCCTTGGTAATGAATACCTCAGAATAAGTATAGAAATGCAAAATCTCTTTCCAAAGCTGGAAATCTGCTAACAGCTACATAGGATTTAAATAAATTTGCCTCTTACCCAAAGCAGAACCCTAATAGCAAAAGGTTCAGAGTAAATTAGATATGAAAGTGATCTATGCCTCATAAAGATGCTCAAGTAATCAATTTCCCTTATGAAGGTTCTTGTCAAGTCTTTCAATTTCCTTAAAGTTTAGGCCAGCAGTCTCCAGCATAAGCTGGGAAAGGATTCAAATATAGGCCTAGTACCAGACTTAATGTATTGAAGTGCATTAAATTTTTATGAAGCTGCCCTTGACTACCAAATGTCCAAGTGCTAAGGCACCCAACAGCAAGACAATTCAACAAATTGATTATGTGCCTTCTACATGTAGAACACTATACAATCTGTATAAGATGGAAAAAGCATAAAACCATGATCTCTACTTAGAAATGTCATTAAACCAAAGCTATATTTTCTACTTGTTTAGATCAAGCATAGCTTTATGACAGTCAGGCCCACAGAAGCAATCTTTAAATCAGGGCAGGAAGTGGGAAGAATAATTATAATTATGCTAGACACCATCCCATTTCTTTCCAGGAGTGTCTAAAACCACATCACTACCTCAGACCACAGGATTCTGCCCTGCTTTCTCAGCCCTCCAAGGAAAGGGCAGAAAAAAACATAACAATAAATTAAGGAAGATAATTTATATCTTATTTCAAGCATTGCTTAGATGTATAATTTTCAAGCATGTTATTTTATTATTTTTATTCATTAGAACCTTAGATGAATGAAAGAAACAGGGACCTGGTCATTGGATCTGGTTCCCATTTGTAGCTTGTGGAGCAAAAATTCAGTGTCACTTACCCTGCATCAGTGCCATTACCACAAAGAAGAGCATCCTTTTGTCCATCCAAATGATAGAAATATGCTGTTTAGGAAGAATATGAAAAAGAACCTTAACTAATAAGTTGCAGAGTTAATATATCATAAAAGTATAGAGATGGAAGATGCAAGAAGGAAGACATGAAACTGGAAAAGTTTTATTTTCTAAGGTTGTGATTTCATTTTCTTTTTCCTCTTTGGTGATATTTATTCGTCAGTCTCTTTCCTCAGGTCTATGTGTGTATGGATATGTGTACATATAAACACACATTAAACATACATATGCACATTTCACTTGACTATATACACGCCAATATGTGCATAAAAATGTGAACAGTCTTTCTACACACATACATGCACATAGTTCCCTATACCAACGAATTCACAGCTCCAGTCTCTGTGTCTACAAGTTCTCTCCTTCCATGCATGTATGTGTATGTATGTGTTTGCATGTGTGTGCATATATTTGTATATGCACATGTGTATGGTTATTTATGCAATTTATGTTATATACTATATAATACTGGTATATACATATGTATTTCTATATTCTGTTCATACACATAATTCATTTGAGATTAAAGAGGCATGAGTGAGAATGAGAATGAACTTTTGAAGGTAAGGAAATCCCTTCTACCAAAACAGGTTATATTGGTTATACAAGCTATGACTTCTTTTTGGCAATAATAGTCTTAGAGATTTGTCTAGAGCAGTGAAAAGCTAAGTTACTTTCTCAGGGTAAAACAGTCAACATGTGTCAAATGCATGACTTAGACCCAGGTCTTATCTGGCCTTAAGGTCACCAGTATTCTACACTGCCTCATTTATAGATGCAGAAATAGTTATACTTATAGACAAAGATATGTAAACTCTATTTCCTAGGAAGGATATGATCATTTCTTTCACAGTAGGCTAAACAATTTTAATTTCTTAAGCAATGAGGGGTTGTTGAAAACTTTCTAGCAAGAGAAATGATATGAGCTTTACTACAGATGACTAATAAAGCTTAATCTTATTTCTTCCAAATATATTTAATTAGGCCCAAGTCCCCTGTTTAGTTTAATCTTAAAAGGAATGAAACTGCAAATGTGGAATACTAGGCATCTACAAACCAGGTAGTTAGGAGGCAAGGTGCAAATTCACACTGCTTATTTCCATCAGCTATAACCAGTGACCATATTTTACATAATTACAATTTCAAGGAGTGTGAATTTAAGTTGCAATTCAGGATTAACTGGACCATAAATATTCTAGGATGAGAAAAAATAATTGCTGATCACTAGCAGAAACATCTATCACTGAAATAAAGCTTCTTGATTAAACACAAAAATGATGAACCAAAGAAATAAGAGTAATTAAGATTGGTTGGAATATTTCATAATAATTCCTAAACAATATAGTCATTAAAATATCATTTATCATTGGTACTATGAGAATTTTAATGAATTTTTAAAAGTTTAACTGCAGGATTTCTTTTCAGTGAAAAAAAGAGAAGAGTTAGATACTGCAAAGTGATCTATTAATAGACAAAAAAACAATCAATCCCTTTGAAAGTGCATCACATCTTTCTGGCCTTAATATTTAAGGCATAAAATAAATGAGGATTTAGTACATCTCTTTCATCCTCACAGTAAATGGCAGACTGTGACTTGAATACTTATACAAATATAAATTTATTTTAAATGCACTTTACGACTCTGTGGGTCCATAAAATTAACTATTACGTTTGTGGAAATGAAAGTGACAATGGATTATGCAATGTAAATTCAAAATTAATTTAGTGGCAGCCAAAGATATGCCACAAATTCTATCAAATATTCCTGCACAAAAATATGTCAAACCTAAAGTATCAATGAAATAAATCAGTGGGGAATGACTAAAATTGGGCAAATCAAGATTACTAGAGAAGCACCATTCCTAAGTAAGAAACATTTTGCTCTATTTTGGAAAAATCACTGTCAAAATCATTCTTCTATGATGCCCCATTTTCTAGTTTGGATTCAGTAAGAAAATCACAATTAAAAATCAACCATTTAACCATTATTATTTAAAAAGTCAAGAACCAACATGAGGAAAATTAGTAGATGGAAAAATTAAGAGAGAACTTTCTCAGAGGAAATAACAGAATCAGAAATATAGAGGGAAAAGTAACTGTCTTACACATTATGTTTCTAATATAGAAAAGCAATCAAATGTTAATTGAAGATATGATTAAAGTGTCAATGGATTATATTAAGTAATGTTTCTCAAGTGAAAACAACAAGTTTATCTTAAACAACTGTACTGTAACCAAGAATATTTGCTTTCAAGTCAAGAAAATACACACATATGTAATATATATATGCAATATAATGAATATATGTTTTCTGTATATACATATATGTTCATTTTCACAATGCCTTTTGCCCTTATCTATCATTTTTTATGCTCCCTTTAATTTCTAGTAATCATAGATCTAGTGGAAATACAAAAATGTTATTGTCAGGCTTTAAATTATTTAAGTATTCCTACCTGTTCATTATGGTAAATGGGTTATATGGATTCATTTTGGTATGGTTAAAGAGCACTACAGTAAGAGTTCTCTGGTTATTCTCAGTATTAAATCAATGTTCCTACAAGTCATGATTAAATCCTGACTCAGTAACTTAATCTGTGACATTCAGTAAATCACTTTAACCTCTTTATGTCTCAGTTCTTCATCTGTAAGATTCATTACCTTCTAGATATAAATACATACATACATACATACATATAAATCTAGGATCATATGATATCAGTAACTAGAACACAGGACAGTCAGTTGGCACAGTGAATAGACTTCTAGATGGTACAATGGATAGAGATATGGACCTGGAGTTAAGAAATGCATCTTCCTGAGTTCAAAACTGGCCTCAGACACTTACTAGTTGTGTGATCTTGGGCAAATCACTTAGCCCTGTTTACTTCAATTTCCTCAGATAACTGGAGAAGGAAATGGCAAATCACTTCAGTATTTCTGCCAAGAATACTCCAAATGGGGTCACAGAAAATAAGACATGATTGAAAATGACAGCACAACAACTAGAACACAGGATGAAGTCCACATTTTGTAGATTTTTTCCTCTTTTCAAAAGCTAACCAGTTCATACTGGAAACATAGCTGGGATTGACATTAGCATCATGCTAGAACCATATAGTTTTTCGGTTTTCTTAAATATTCTCAATAAATGCGAATTTTATAAATTTAGTTATTTTGTTAATGGTATTTTTCCTTCTTGTTTACTTGTTTTGTTTTTGTTTATGTCACCATTCAAACTACTAGGTGATTAGTAAAGCATGATTGCTATGAAAGGTAAACTTATCACTGGTAATAATAGGTGAATACATTTTGGGCGTGTTGGGTATCTGAGAAAAAGAACAGAAAATAAAAGAAAAAATGACAAAATCTGATGAGTTTTTAAATGGAGTACCATCCTATGGGTGATATATTGAATACTGTTCAAAGGTGAACCTCTGTTCTAACAGTGCTTGGCTTTTATAGACCAGGAATTCAAAATTGTTTTCTTTTTGGGGAATACAGAACTTATTTGAATAAAATATATCTTTACCTGACAGGTTCTCAAATCAAAAAATATCTTGAATATTAAGGAAGTGAATCAAGGAATTATTCATTTTAGCAGTTTTAAATGAGTGCTTCAAGGACAAATTAGAGACCACCTGATTCTAGTCCTCTCATTTTATAGATGAGGAGATGAGGTCTATGGAGGTTAAGTAATTTGTGCAAAGTCACATAGTGAGTAATTCTGTTCCTTTTATTCCCATCATGCTACCCACATCTCAAGTTGGACTCTGTTTTTCTTTTTACTATTCTCTGACCTACCCTGCCTTTCTTAAACTTCCCTCCATCTGTTCACCTCCATATATTTGTTGTATTCAGTGTATATCTGCATCATGCTCTTTGTCTAAATGTGTCTGTCTGTTCAATCTTTTTGTTTGTTTGTTTCAAATGAAAATAGGGTTCATGGTATGATTTTTCTCTATGACCCTTCCTTCATATTTGCATATCCCTTATGTTGTGTCTCTATCATGTGAGACAGTGAGTTCTCTCCCTTTCTCCTCATTTCCTCCTCAGGATAATCCCTTATAACGTTCTGCCTTCTAAGGAATCAAAATACAAATAAATAATAAGATAGATAGGCAGACAGACAGACAGACAGACAGACAGACAGACAGACAGACAGACAGACAGATAGATAGATAGATAGATAGATAGACAGACAGACAGATGATGATTAAAACAAATCCACCTCTGGCCCTCTACTGCTATCTAATTTTCTCTACAGATAACAAGATTTTGAGAAGACTTTTGTTTCTTCTCCACTATTAGCATATAAATAATTTTCCCCCAAATAATTCCTTCCAATTGATCAAATATGTATAACCTTTTATGTCTCTCTTGACTCCCAAATTTTCATTCAAAAGTTTCTACTCAATTTTGGTCTGTACATCTGGAATACTTAGAAATCATCTATTTCATTAAATGTATATTTATCCCCTATAGGATTACATTCAATTTTGTCTGAGAGACTATTCTTGATTGTAGGCCTATATTTTTTGCCTTTGCACATATCATATTCTCCAAACTCTAATCCTTTATAATGATGACTGCCAAGTCTTGTGGGATCTCGACTGTAACTGTTTGGTACTTGATTTTGGTTCTGGGGGCTTTTCTCTCATCAGCATTCTGAAATCGCCCTTTGTATATACAAATTCCATTCTTAAAAGACCAAATCACCTATCTGATGATGCAATTGAAATTATAGGGTCATAGTCTTTGAGCTAGAAGGGCCCTTCAAGGATGTCTAGTGAAACCCTCTCATTTTATAGAGGATAATATGAAATAGAGTCTCAGGAACTTGCTCAAGATAACATATCTAATGGTGGAGGGGAGTGTTGAAGAAGGAAAGAAGATAAGGGAAAGAAAAGAGAGAAGGGAAAATATTACACAGTGTATACTATGTGCCAGGCACTGTGCTAATTGTCTTTTTTTTAAACAAATATTATGGCATTTGGAACTCAAAATAATCCTTAGATACAGGGGGGTATTGCTACCCATTTTTTACAACTGAAGAAACTGATGGAATCAGAGGTTAAGTGAGCTGCCCAAGGTCACACTACTTGTTAAATATCTGAGGTCAAATTTGAGTTTGGGTCTTTCTGATTCTTGGCTCTGTGCTCTATCTCATGTGACACCAGCTGCCTCTCAAATATTGTAATAATGAGAAGAAGGAAAAGAAGTGGAAGGAGGGAGAAGGAGGAAAGCAGGAGGAAGAAGGGGAACAAGAGGAGACATTCCAAAGGTCGGATTTGAAATCAAGTTCTCTTCTTTCAGAGCCAGTGTTCTATCTACTGCACTACACTGCCTTGAAGAGCTTTATCATCAAACATACAAAGGAAGAAAAACAGATGAGTAGACTGAACTAGCAGTTTTGACTGTGCTATAAATTCATCATTTCCACATTTCCCACAAGACAACATGCTTTGAGTCTTATTTCAATAACAGCAACACTTCTTACTTTTATAATTTTCTTCTTCACAAAGAATATTGATGTTTTCTAGTGTTATATTTTCATCCTCAAGAGGCCATCTCACGCACTTATGCCTCAGGTTGCCCATGAACAATTGTAGCCCAATGAGAGCAAACACACTGAGGCAAAACAGGGTCAAGATCATGACATCAGAAAGCTTCTTCACTGATTGGATCAGGGCCCCCACGATAGTCTTCAATCCTGGAAACAGAGGCATTCATGATAGTACAACCAAATATCCTACCATAACTTTAGAAATCCACTCTCTCACAAGTTGTGGGAGACATGCAGTATTTATTCCCTTATCAGTGAAGCCATCTTGTTTATATGAGTAGTTCAGGTAGATGAACGTGTAGCTCAATATTTTTGTTTATATGTTAACTGTGAGGGCTAGATTACACATGGGGTAAGACAGTCCCAAATGCTTGTTCATGCTTCATCACAAAATGAGATAAAGAAAAACCATCACATTGTCAATGCTTTTCAAACAAACTGACTCCCTTTAATTGTACAGTAATGATTCAGTAATAAAGATGCTTACTTGTAACATGTAATGAATAACATGTACATGCTCAGTTAAGAAGCTGTTTGTAGAGAAAAAGCATCTTGATGAAACGGTCATGCAATACCTCAGGCTAATATTGGGCCATATTTTTTATTTCCTATTTCTACTAAGAGCTAAAGTATGAAAACTAATTGAAATTTTCAATCCTGCATGTTCATTAAAGGGAAAAATTTTGGAAGGAAAGAAAATTTCAAATGGAGATGCAAGCCAAAGGGCTGCATACCTTCTGCAAAACTCATGCAATAATTGATTAAACTCAAAGGCTGATTTTGACTCTCAAGCCAGTGCACTGAAAAGTATTTTTATTAAAAATCTGTAGCTATTTGATTCCTGAGTTTAGATATTATAAGTCGTGATATCAAAATCAGCGTCGGTGTTTAATCTCACTCTCACCTGGAATGACTGAAATTGTTTTCAACGCTCGGAGAACTCTGAATGTTCTCAACGCTGAGACGTTGCCCAGATCCACAAACTCTGTCACATATCTGTATAGGGGAGTTCACACACAAACACAATGACAACACACTCATACACACACACAAAAAAACAACCCACAGTTGGAGATATGAAGGGCCTAATGCTTCACGCCAATCACTCCTTACCTGGGATTACAGAAATAGTTTTCAAAGCTCTCAAGACTCTGAAAGTTCGAAGAGCTGAAACATTGCCTAGGTTTACAAATTCTGTTAAAAACCTGTAGAATTAAACCAGAGTTATTCAGAATTTAGACAATTTATGTTACTTACCATGCCTTTTATCAGGACCTTTTTATGTTTTTGAAATTCATTAAAAAAAAAACTCAGTAATATTTTACATGAAGCAGAGATGGTGTTTCTTTCATTTATTACCAAGGGAATTGATTTTAATAGAGAGAAAATGAACATATAACTATTCATGCATCATGTACCACATAAAATTTATTGACTAGGGATAATTATAAGCCTCAAAGAGCTAACAAGATGACAACTTAATTTGCTTGAAAAATATTTTTATTTGCAAAACTATAACATATAAAAACTAGGATATCCTCTTTTATAGCCATTCCTGTGCTGAATAGAGGTGAAGAAAGTTAATTTTCAGTATTTGAATATTAGTGTATTTTAAGACATAGTAATTATGAGGGTTTGATCAAAAAGAGAAAAGTCTCAACACAGAACACTCAGAATATACTACCATTTAAAATAACAATAAAGAACATCTTAAAACACTTTCATTGGAAATGAAAGCAGAAAGATTATTAAAAAAGGAATGTGCGTATGGATATACAGACTGTCCCAAAATTTTTCCATTAGTTCAATTTAAGCTGTATATATCTATGCATATGTGCATATGTGTATTAATATTTAGATGGAGCACCTTATTGTATATTTATTCATATACAGAGTGTTCCAAAAGTCTAGTGCAAATTTAGCTATTAAAGCATGCACCCATATATGCATATACATATATACATATACATATATGTGCAGCAGGCATGTGCACACAAAATGTTTATACTGATAACATGCATATGCTCACATATCCACACATATGAAAATGTATAGTATATATACATTGTGTAAATACAAATATCACATAGCATAATTTCATGTATCATGCATATATACACCTATTATATGTATGACACATATTATATAATATGGAAAAGTATTATATGTTATTGCACACATATAACATATATAACATGTTTGCATGGATATGCACAAACCTATGCGCAATGACCGGTTTATATGCAGCGTGTACACATGCATGCTGCATGTATGTACATATATGAAAATTAATGTATACATATATGCACACTTTAATAGTTCAAAACTGCACTGAGAATTTTAAAACACCCTGTATATAGATACATACATACATTCCTGTTAAATATGCTTTATATTTTTATTTCCAAATAAAACAATACATTAAGATCTTTTCTTGTCATTTTATTATGTATATATGCAGGAATGTGATGGAGCCAGCTCAAAGCAGTTTGCAAGAGTCAAATGTTAAATTTTCCGTGCCAGCATTTACACCTTGGAAATTGGCAAATACTGAAAATCAGGGATTGTTTGTTGTTTTGTCAATTGTCTAGAACTCTAGACTTAAGAGAGTGATGGAAAGAATGTTAAAACTTAAAAGTGTGTCCTGAACAAATTTCACCCCCTGGAGAGCCAGTTGTTAAGCCCTGTTAAGCACCAATTATGTGGCAGACACTACACTAGAGATTGGGGATATTGGGGACAAAAAGAAACACTAGTTGACTCCAAGTTGCTAACATTCTATAGAAGAATACACACAGCATAATTACAGGGTAATTATTTTGAGAGGGATAACACTAGTAGCTGAGGGAGCCAAAACCTATATAAATACACCATATACATATTCACATACATATTTGTACACACATGTATTTTAAATTGCACATATGTGATACATGCTATATACACATATACAGAGTGAAAATGAGAAAGACAAAGACAGAGATTAGGGCTAAAGCTCACACCAGTTGCTACTGATGCCTCTCCTCCCCTAAAAAAACCTTATACCATTTATTTATGTGCATGAATCCCCCTAGGAATGTAAGCTCCTTGTGCTTACAGCTACATAACTTTTACACACACACACACACACACACACACGTGAGCACACACACACACACACACACACTTCAAATGCCTTATATGTTGAATATTTTTCTTCTGAATTTTTATGCAGTTGTTGTTACCCAAACAATGTGCTTAGTGAATTTTTCAGTGGATTGATTTTCCAGTTTTGGATATAAACTTACATAATGTATATAATTAACGTATGCATTATTCTTTTAGATATGAAAAATGGATAATTCATAGCTCCTACTTTTCTTTACAATTAAGTTCTGAGAGTTAAATACAAATAACTTGGAGATCTTTGGTTGATATACATGTAATTTCAAAATAAAAAGTGATGATACTTACGCAAAACAAATGACAATGAAGTCAAGCCAGTTCCAGGGATCACGAAGGAAAGTAAATGGCCCTATACAGAATCCTCTTGCAAGGATTTTTACCAGTGATTCAAAAGTATATATTCCCGTGAAAGTATACCTGAGGGCAAGTATCCAAAACAGCATTACAACCCCAAGCATCATAACATCTATCATCAAAGGAGCTGGAAGTGGTGTGAATCTATATAAATAAACCACTTCCCTAGAGTAGTAACCTAAAACTCATTACATTCTATGAGATCAATGTAGTGTCTATCTTTTCTGTTAAAAAGGACCACAGCCAAAGATGGGCAATCTATTGAATATACTGTTAGTTTCTCAAAAATCCGTAATTTCACTGGTGCGGCTATTCCCATCACCACTGGAGGCCGTAAACTTCTCTATAACTTAGTACATTGTTTTAGAGAGTTATAGACAAAAAAAATGTATCACCCTATGACCAAATTGATGATGAGTCTCTTTGCACCTAACCAGGTTGCTACTTGTTTCACAGGACCACAAACTTAAATCTATGAAGTACTCTCTTAATAGTTCAGTGATATCCATAATAATTCTCATTTCTCAAAGGTGAAAAGAAGTATAACAATTATAATACTATGACATAAGGAGAGATAAACACCAAGGCACTGACTTCCCCAAAGGGACAAAGAACATTCTAATTCAGAACAAACTAAGGAATATTCAGCATTTAAAATGTGCAATTTTGGGGGCAAACTTACTCAACATTCTTTGTCCAGTCTGGAGGGTTACTCATCGTCATAAATATACAATTAGTCAGGATAGTACACATGATAAGCATGCTGAATAAGGTAGGTCAGAATCAAGGAATGTAGAATAATAAGCCACGTTAGATACATTATATGCATTCAATGAAGACAATTGTTTAAGTAATGAAAATTTAAAACCTCTGATAATATATTTTTCCTACAAAGATCCTCTTTCCCCATCTTACACAGTTGTGTATTTGCAATGCCAAATATTTTCACAGTCTCTAAATATTGATGTACACTATATGTCAATGCATATCCAAAAAATATTGAATTCAATCAAGTTGAAAAATGAAAACAAGTGATTCTTTCAAAGTGGAAAAGCACCATTTGAAGACTGAAAGAGAATTCTATTCATTCAGCATAAATTTGTTTTTATAAGAAACACTCTAAAAATAAAATCACTGGAAAAGGATATGAATGAACCAAAATCTTAATAGAAATTCTTCTAATCAGGTTGAAAGGTGTTAAAATATACAAGGCTGGGGTGGCACTGAATCGGAAAATTGTTTTTCCTTTATTCAATACTATGAATGTCTGTGGGAAAAAACAAATATGATGTGAGATTGAAAATTAAAATTTTAAATTAATTACATTGCTTTTATTTATTCATGACAATCTGTTTCAATCATTGACAGTCTCTCAAACTATGGGTAATATAGATTAAGGAATATTGGATGAATACCAGGTATCACACCAACAATAATAACTGACATTTTTATAGTGCTTTAAAGTTTGCAAAATAGTTTGTCTACATTATTTCACTTCATTAGCTAGTTTTGTTACTTTGAACAAGTCCCCTTTTCTCTATAGATTCTAGTTCCCATATCTATAAAATGAAGGGATTGAACAAAATAATAATTAAGGGGAACTTCCATCTGTATTCTGATTCCTTTGACTGATATTGATGGATATTCCCTTAAAATTCAAAAAAAATATAATGACTTGTGGTTAAAAAGATTATATTAAATTTATCATGCAACTTTCTTCTCTGCTGGTATGATACATTCAGATAAATCAACTAGATTTGCACCATATACTTGTTTTTGCTTTTGTTTTTTTTTGGAGGGGGAAGGCAGGGCGATTGGGGTTAAGTGACTTGCCCCAGATCACGTGGCTAGCAAGTATTAAGTGTCTGAGGCTGGATTTGAACTCAGGTCCTCCTGACTCCATGGACAGTGTTCTATTCACTGCGTCACCTAACTGCCCCACCATCTACTTATTAATGGGCCAGAAGAGAGAGCTGTACTTTTCAAGGAAAAATATATGCTGAATTATCATGAAAATTAACATTAAGTAAAATCAAGATGCAATGGCATGTTTCTATTCTTAGTACAAATTATGGGAAGAAAATGTTCTTCCTTATTTGAAAAAACTAATCAGATATAAGATTCTAAGTATCACTGAAAGCACAACACATTAAATTAATGCTTAATGAAAAAATGACTGCATTACATATACTATTAGAGAATAACTATTTGAAAAACCAATAAGAACTTTCTATATGGCCATATTAACAATAAAAATAATTTTTCTTTTTACTGATATCCCCAAATCTAACATCTACATAAAATTAAAATTTCATAGACTTATGGAATTTTAGGACTGTGATGTTTGGATCACCTAGTCCAGACACCTTATTTTTCAGATGAAGAAAATGAGAGATTAAATTTCTTAACCAACTTTATATGGTTAGTTGTTTTAAGAGAAAATTAAATAATAATAATTGGACAGAAAGTAGTATTAACATACTGATGAAAATAATGTAATGTGATAAAATAATGAACAATAAATGTAATATTTGCAATAAAAATATTTATGCTTAACCTCTTCTCTAAGAAACTATGTTCCCACTACACAATCTCTGAAGTCATTTAGAATGGTGTAAGGGTACAGAGTTATCATTTTAAAATGTTCATCTTTTGGTTATTTTCTTCCCCTTTCTTCACCAGCCTTCTCTTGTTTCCAATTTGGTGAGAATGAGAAAGAGCATACTGGGAAAGGTGTTTGGGATAGACTCACATAGTGTCACATCATGAAGGGACATTTGAAGTCACCTGGTCTGATTCTCTCTTGATAAAAGGGATTCAGTCTGTTTCCCAGAGAACAGAAAATTTTCCCTAAGTAATCATCCTTACTATTGGTCTCACTTCAGGTACTACTTCTGCCTTTAAATCTTCCCTGATCCTACTTTCTTCCAGTTTTTAGCACTCATTTCTTCATCAAACTGGGGCAGCTAGGTGGTACAGTAGATAGAGTGTGGACCTGGAGTCAGGAAGAGTTATCTTCCTGAGTTCAAATCCAGCCTTAGACACTTAGCAGCTGTGTGACTCTGGGTAAGTCACTTAACCCTATTTCTTCATCGGTAAAATTAACTGGAGAAGGAAATGGCAAACCACTCCAATATCTCTGCCAAGAAAACCCCATATGGCATCACAGAAAGTTCGACACAACTGAAAAATTACTGAACTCCTCTTCAAATTCCAAAATATGTATATGTTTCTATGTGTACTATATCCTCCACTAGAATGTATGTTTCTTGAAGTCAAGGGATGTTTGATTTTTGTCTTTTTATGCCTGGCACCATAATAATGCTTTGTATGCAATAATTGCATAATAAATGTTTACTGGACTGCTGACAAAGCAAAAAAAAAAATCTGTAAATCCCTATCAGCAGATTACTTTCACTGTAACCAAATCAACATCTTTTCCCTCATGCTCCTTTCAATTTATTTCTTGGGTTATGGCAATTATAAAATGAGAATTAGCGGAGGTAAAAAATAGCTAACCCCAGCTTTAATGGACAAATCATTCAGAATATTTTCATTACCCTAAATTACCACCATCCTCTACAGTCAAACACAAGTATTTAGTAAGCAGCAAGCTTTCTCTATATTACAATTTCAATAGTGTGAGCTGTTTAGACTGGGTACAACAAATTATCATTATTGTTGTTGTTATTAACAATGATAATAAGTAGCAGAGTAGATAAAGTGCCAGGGCTGAAGTCAGGTGGTCTCAAACACTTATAAGCCTCGTGACCCTAGGCAAGTCACTTAACCCTGTTTGCCTCTGTTTCCTCATATGTAAAATGAGCTAGAGAAGGAAATGGCAAACTAGTATCTTTGCCAAGGAAACTCCAAATGGGTTGATGAAAAGTCAGATACAATTGAATCTACTGAACAATAACAACAGAAAAAAGTAGCATCTTCATCTTCACCATCATGATTATATCCTCTTGCTAGATCAGGGTTCTTGATCCAATTTTCTATTTTCGGTCTCCAGGAACTTCAGTTATGGTGTTACACTATTTTCTTTTTAATATCATAAGGAACTTTTCATACTCAAAAAGGTAAAGAACTTTACCTTCCTAATGTTTGTATGGACTATGAACCTAATGAAATTGGTTAAGATTACATTTCAATAACCCTGAATGATTTTATCTCATTATAAAAGAGTCATAATGTGAATCTATTAATCTCTACCATTTAACATATTATTCTATCAAGAGTGAAATCATTACATTTGCTAAAAGGGAACATATTGACATTTTCAGCTTCCCCACTGCTAAAATGCTTTCTAAATTTCAATATTTGTGCTTTTAAAAATGTCTTCAGGTCTTTCTATGATGTACAGATTTCCTTTCTTAATAATGTGCTAGGTTTATGCTTTCTTTTAAGTTAAATTATCATCTTATGACCTGTCATCTATTTGGTTTCTCTTTTCCCCCTACAAATATTGTGGTTATGTTTGTACTGCCATCAAACATTTATTCTGCATGCTGAAACACACATTTGGGACAGAAAAATCTAATTTATAGATTTTTAGTGCTTGGCTACCAGAATCCAATACTTATCCTCTTCAAAATCCCCTAGAAAATTTCTTTATAATCACTAGACAAGAAAAATCATATATCCTCTGGTAGGTTATTTGGGGGGTGACAATCAACATAGTCGCACATGTTATTCTAATTTGGATGGAAAATGGAAAACTTGTAAAGAATATAAATTCATTATCCTTAATCAAATTGTAAATGATACTATATTTTCCTTCTTTCATTTCATAACAAAGATTTTCCTTTTTAAACAGACCTTAAAAGTTCATGGATATAGAGAGTTCTGGTATGGAAAATCCTCTACTCAGGTTGCCTCTTAACTTTTCTTCAATTAAAATAATCTTGGAGATTCTAACATCATTTAATAGACAAACTGTAACTAAACATTAAGTAGATTAAATACAAGAGTATAGCTAAACCATTAGATATATGCTTAAATTTAACCTCTAATCATTTTAGAAATTCTTGGTATTTATAGTTTTTGTTTTACCTTGCATATTTTTCTTCCTGCTCTGTTTAAAATGCTTTCCTAAGGTCTAGTCTATGGAATTCTGCATCATTAACAATAAGGTAAACAATAAGGTAAAAAATATCACTCTCCTCTTTTCTCTAGAAAAGGGATGCATGCAGCACAAATTCTATGGCATATATTTTTTTAAGTGATAGGCTGAATTTTGCAAGTCTCTTTGAAAATATTTTCACACTATACTCTTAACCATCCTCCTCCTCCTCATAATAGCTAATTTTGTCTACTTTCAGCTTTGCAAAGTGCTTTACAAATATCTCATTTGATCCTCAAAATAAATCTGTGAGGCAGACTCTTATTAACCACATTTAAAGATTGGGAAACTGAGGCAGACAGAACTTAACTAATTTAAGCTTCTTGAGGGCAGGAATTGTTTTCTGCTTTCCTGTATATCACCGAGTGCTAAGCAGAGTGCTTGACACATACAAAGTACTATAAAATACTTATATACTATATAATAATACTATATATACTATGATAACTGCCATTGATATAATAATAAATGTTTATTAATTGATTAGTATAAACAATCAGATTAAAAAAAGAAAAGGCAAAGAACATACCATTTTGGCCAACTCACTATGAATCTATCCTAATGTCTAGATATTGAGTGTTCTGCTCTTCCTGACTGGTGCTTCCAGATCCAAGGTTCACACAGCTAGCAAGTATCTGAGACTGAATTTGAACATGGGTCTTCCTGACTCCTACTTAAGCACTCAATAGACTGCACTAGCTAGCTACTCCTACAAAACAACTGGCTCAGATGTCCTTTTAGTTTTAATCTGAGCTCTTATTTCTTTCTCCACAGTGCCTCTCCTCTATGTCCCCTTCCATTCACACAATCACTAACCTAATTCAGCTCTCATCAGCTCTCAGTTGCGTTCCCTTCTTGAAGTCTTTATGTACTCAAATCCATCTTCCAACATAGTTTCCAAAGTGGTTTTCCTAAAATAGGTCAAGATCTCCGTCCTCCATAAACTCCCTTACCTCTCTATATGATAAAATAAAACTATCTCTGGCATTTGAAGCTCTTCACAACCTTGACCTTCTCCGTATACCCAGAATTTTTATGCAATACTCTCTAGAGAACACTCTGATCAAACCATGTTGTTTATTTGGGGCTCCTCACACATTATGTTCCATCTCCCACCTTGATGCTTTTTTACTATCTCTCATGACTGGAATGCTCTCTCTCCTCAACTCCACCTTATAGAATTGCTAGCTTCCTCTAAGACTGAGTTCTAACATGACCCTTTGCAAAAAAGATCTTTCTATTCCCTCATCCTCTAAAATTACATTGTTTCTAACCTGCAGCTTATATATACCTATTTGTGTCATGCTGTCTCTTCCATTAGAATGTAAGCTTCTTGAGGGCAAGAACTGTTTCTGCTTTCCTGTATATACCCAAGTGCTAAGCACAGTACTTACATTAAAAATATTATAATATACTTATATACTATATTATAATACTATATATACTATAATAAATACTTATTGATTGATTAGTATAAACAATCAGATTAAAAAAAGAAAAGGCAAACAATATACCATTTTGGCCAATTCACTATGAGTTCATCATAATATCTAGATATTGTGTTTCTGTTCTTCCTGACTGGTGCTCCCAGATGCCACATTGGTTTCTCTCCTGTGTCCCATTTTCATAAGGGTTGATTCTCAATTAGCCAGCAGTAGAAAGCAATCTGAAAGTAATTCCTATTTTTGATAATGGCTTAAGGTACTTACTAGGGTCATCTGTATTTTAATAGGGAACTACTGAAAACAGAGGAATAATAAACATACTAAAGGATTAATTTATAATAATTGGATTGCAGACCCTGTGAATAATATGTGAGATATTTAGGTACAATATATATCCTTGCTTCTTGGATTCCTTGAAATTTTAGTTAAATATCTACCTTCTACAAGGAGCCTTTGTTGGTCTTTAATCTAAGTGCCTTCCTTCTACAGTCATCTCCAACTTAACCTATATATTTTCTGCATATTATTAATCCATTTGCCTATGAGTTACTTGGCACTAGGAACCATTTTTTTGCCTTTCTTTGTATTCCTAGAACTTAATATGGTGCCTGACACACAGTAGGTACTAAATAAATGCTTACTTGATGACTGACTGAATGAGGTGATGGTCCCTACTCAGAGCCCCAACTCATTACTGATTTTTACTATTCCTCTTCATCTTAGTTCTGAATGGAACTTAGCAGGCCTATTATTCCTCTCTCGCAAATACTCATTAATAAATTATTGCATTTACAATGAAGATTCATACCATTGATATAAACTCCTCCCACCTTTATGTTCATCAAATTCCCTTATCTTAATTTAAAATTTCTTCTTGTAGGGAAAGTGAGACCAAAACATTATCTTTTAGGTTATGGGAAATGCTCACTTTTTTATCCATGTAGTATGGGTCCATATCTTCCAAGGGCTCTGACACCATTCCTGGAGGAATGTCTCCATAAATAAATGGAAGCTGTTTGCCAGCTTCCAAGTCACTGCTTGGCTTGGGGCCTTCTTCTTCCTCATCTGTTTTCTCCTCCTTAGGTTCCTTAGATTTTCCTTCAGTAATGCGTCGTTCAATGAGTGCAAGAGACTGTTTGGTGAAGTAGACGAAGCTCTCAGGTCCTGGGGGAGGCAACATTGCCATCTTTTCATCCTGTAAATGTCAGTTCCCTTTCTTTTCTTTATATAAGAGGCCTGCATGAAATAGGGTGGGGGGAGAACAGAAAATATTTTCAAAAATAATATTTTAATTATAACCAAAAAGTAGCACTTTTTCTGAAATATGAAGTACTATATATATATAACTAGGATTAAGAGCTTCAAGTGAATTCCCCAAGCAAACTTGATTTTTGAAGCTGAAAATTTAAATCAAATCAATCCAAAGACCACACATTATTATGGTTTGTGATTATTTGCCTCTAGATCAGGAGATTGTAACCTCTGTGAACTATTAAAAATGATATTTCAGTCTAATTTATTTACTTTATACTCCCTCAAACTTTTGATCTTGAATATATTTTTATTACTATATCTCCATTAACCCACTTTGCTAAACTTTAAACCTCTTGATGGCTTAACTATCAGTTCTTGGATTATACTATGCTATCATTTTAGGTGTACTTATAGATGTCTATAATTTACAGAGTAGAGTGGTTCATTCTGAGAATACTGTGAGCTGATGAACATAGAAGTCAGTTTTATAAGCTCCTAAATAAGCAAATTCTGGAAAACCAACTCTGTTAGATCTTGAACTCAACTGATGACTTAGAAATCTATTCACTTGCTTTTTGGGGGGGGGGGTCCTAGGTTCCTCTCCCCCCTTTCTTCTGTACCTTTCCCTTTCCCAACCCCCTTAACTGATTTGACATAGCTGCCAAACTAACAATTTGTATGCATAGATCTGGTAATACTATTCTTCTGTTAGAAATTCTGAACCAGATTTTTACAGTCAGACTAGTCAAGTTACATATCCTTATCTAGACATTGAAGCCCCCTTACCCTTCCCTCACATTCCCCCCTTCACATACTTTATTCTCCAACCAAAGGACTAGTCTCCCTCATATTACTCATACAAGTGTTCTATGCCCATTGATTGCTAGGGCATAGGACGTCAGAGAGTCACTTTGGGAAGTGGCTCAAGAATTGTACTCCAGAATAGTACTATTGTTGCTCTTGTCATACATAGTCACCATTTCTTAGTCCGTAGTTACATTCCATTCCTCAGATCTTAAGTACTTCACAGAGCGGCCCAATGCACAAGACTTTACTCAGGAACATTAACAGCTCAAGGGAACACAGATGCAGACACTCAGGGAAAGACACCCAGGTAACCAGACTCCCCAGAGCTGCCCTGCTCTGCCACTGCAAAGTTTCACCTGAATTTCTTGCTTTCTCCTCCCTTCCAAAACACATCATCCAACCACCATAATAGAATGAATCAACATACAAGTCAGTCTAAATATCTAGGCTCTTCATTCTTTGTATGTTCTGCCTAGAGACAACTTCAGAGTAAGAGAAGAGCTGATGCCCCCATTAGGTTAGTTAGTAGTAGCTTTTGATTTCTTGCTCTACAGATCAACTACCTTTCTGATTGTAGCTACACCTTGAGCTTTCTGAATGCTACATCTTTATTCATGCTGTTCCCTATACCTTAAACTCACTCCCTAGCTGAATTCCAAAAAAGTTACCCATTATTTCTATGGATAGGAGAAAATTTTATAATCAAAGAATAGAGAGGATCAAAGAAAAAAATTAATAAGTTTGATGATGTAAAATTATTATTCTTTTACACAAAGAAACCTAATAGGCTAAGATTAAAAGGGAAACTGAAAAAAAATTTATAGGAAATTTGTCTGATAAAGGTCTCATTTCCAAGATACATAAAGGGTCAATTCAAATTTATAAGAATAAGAGTCACTCCTCAACTGATAAATGGTTTAAGAAAAGACAGTTTTCAAGGGAAGAAGCCCAGTCTATTTATAGACATGGGGGGGAGGGGCAATGCTCCAAATCATTGCTAATTAGAGAAATGCAAACTAAAATAATCTGAGGTTCCATCTCACATCTATCAGAAAGCCAAAGATAACAAAAAAAGGAAAATGATACTTGTTGGAGGAGCTATGGGAAAAACAGGCACATTGAAGCACTGTTTATAGACTTGTGAATGAGTGTAATCATTCTTAAAAGCAATTTGGAATTATACACAAGTTGCCAAACAGAACGTGCCCTTTGACCTAGAGATACTATTACTACACCTATGCCCAGAAGAGATCAAAGAAAGATGAAATGGTCCTTTATGTATAAAAAGTATTTATAACAGCCCTTTTAGTGGTGCCCCCAAAGTGGAAATTAAAGTGATGACACTTCCTATACATAATGTTAAAATTTAGTATTTTAAAATTACTACGTATTTAAGTCTCCTCTTGAAATTACTTTGTATTTACTTATCTGTGTATATATGTATATCCATAATAAATGTAAGCTCCTTAAGTAAAAGAACTTAATACTTTTTTGTCTCTGAATTCTCATTTTCTACTAAAGAATAGATGTTCAACAAATGCTTGTTGAATTCAATTACTGTATTATCCTGCCAATACCTACTCTGACCAGAAATGGAATTTAAGGAGCAAGTTATCAAAGACATCATTTATAGGACAAGAATTAAGAAAACCAATTCCTGTATCTTTGGCAAGAAAACCCTAAATGGGATTATGAAGAATGAGGCAAGATCAAAATGGCTGAACAGCAACAGGAATATAAGACTATTGAGAAACTGGAGGCCACAAAAACCACGGCCATCATTTGCAGCCAAATAATGGCTGCTGAGGCTAACCCATAGAGCTTTGGTGCCATTTGGCTCTCAGCCTGAACTCTGAAGATGAGGAAACTGGAGTATTTTATTGAATAATGTAGAAAGTCACGAAACCTCTAGATAGGTGGAAGAGTTAGGCTAATTTGAAAGTAGTCACTTCTCTGATAAATCTTATGATAACACACTTGTGAAAAGTGTTCATTTTTTGAGAGGTTATATCTGATTATCTTTTGTGCTCTAGTCCAAAAGAATAAATGGCTTGATTTCAGACAAAGTAGGAACCGAAGGTATCGTAGGGACCAGTGGGATGGGATCAGAGTATCACAATATAGTCCCTTAAAGTGCACTGTTACAGTCTCTTTTTCCTTCAATACCAGTCTATAATTCACCATTGGGTAATCCTTTCCCTCACTTTCTTATCCCAAATCAACATACCACTTGTTCTTGATCCTTAATGGCAAGGATCATTCAATCAATAAATATAGATTGAATAATCATTAAAAGGGTTTTTATCTGTCATGTCAGGAGAAAGAGAGAACTTCTAGGAATAGAAAGAAACTCCATGGAATAAAGTGAGGTAGGAGAAAAGAAGACAAAAGAAAAGACACAGGAGAAGAGAGATTTGGGTGGTATTCAGTATTATGTCTTACCTGTCTAAAATGAATTGTTACATATTTAATACAATTGTGTAAATATTTATATTTATAATAGGTACACTTTAATATTTATGATTATCTACTATATAATCTAGATATTATATAATATAAAGTATATTTTATATGATATATAACACATTTATATAATATAATTTTATATTGATTTTATATTAAATATGAAATTTAAATTAAATAAAATTTCTACTTGAATTTTGCATTAAAATAGGAATGTGGATAAGTGTAAAGAACATGGTAATGGACTCTTACCTCTTCTTCTCTCCCCCAGCTTCTCTCCCATTCACACTCTCTCCCTTCATCACCGTTCCTACTGCTCCAATCTAGGACAAGTCCTCACTAGTATTCATGTGTATGATTGTGATAATCACTAAAATCTTCTGACCTATACTTTCTTTCCTTGAAGTAACTGTCAGACCCATCTTCCTTATACATAGATCTGGTCGTGTTACATCTCTACTTAAAAATTTCAGTGACTCCCTATTACATAAAAAAAATAAGGGGCTGTGGTCTAACCTCATTTGTCTGGCATTTATAGCATTCTGGTATTACCAGCTTCATCCTCCAGTCTTACCTTTTTTATCTTATTATTTTAGACACTCCACACTGTATGCCAATATATTAAAAATGACAATGCTACTTAAATTAATTTACAATTCCAATGCCATGCCAATCAGACTATCAAAGGAATATTTTATAGAAACAGAAAAAATAGTAGCAAAAATCATATGGAGGAACAAAAAATCAAGAAGCTCAAGGGAAATCATGAAAAAACTGGGAAGGAAAGAGAGTCTGTTAGTAACAGATCTAAAACTATATTACAAAGCAGGAATGATTTAAATGATTTTGTGTTAGGTACACAGTATAAAGAAGTAAAACACACAGAGTAGCAAAGTCTTGGATAAATCCCAAGATTCCAGAAACTGGGCAACGGGGTCACTATTTGGAGAAAAAAAAAATGCTGGGAAGGCTGTACAACAGGAAAATAAGCTCCAAATGGATATGCAATCTAGATATAAAAAGTCACATTATAAACAAATTAGAGGAGCAGAGGAGAAAATATCTTTTGGATCTATGGATAGAGGGATAATTCGTGATTAAACAAGTGACAGTGAGGATCAAACAAGATGAAATTGAGTTTTGATTATGTAAAGTTAACAGTTGTTTTGAACTAATGTAATGTGGCAAAAATTACAAGTGAAATCATTAACTAGAAAAAATCTTAGCAATAAAGGTCTCTCTTCAAGGTATATGAGGGGTTGATTAAGAATAACAGTCATTTCCCAATTGATAAATGTTCTAAGGATATGAGCAGGTAGTTCTCAAAGCAAAGAATCTAGGTATCTATATGTAAATGAGAAAAAAAATGCTTCATTTCACTAATGGAGAAACTCCAATTAAATTCATTTTAAGGCTCCATTTCACACATATCAGAATGTAAAATTGACAAAATAGGAAAATGACAAATGTTGGAGACATTGTGGGAAAACAGGTACACTGATGCACAATTGTTGGAGCTGTGATTTGGTCTAACCATTCTGGAAAGCAATTTGGAACTGTCCTGAGAAAGTTATCAAGCTATGCATATCCTTTGACCCAGCAGCACCACTAGGCTGATATATCTAAGAAATCAAAAATTAAGATGAAAAGTATCTATATAAAATATTTACATCAGGTTTTTTTTGTGGTAACCAAGAATTGTAAATTATGGGAATGTCCTCCTATTGGGGAATGGCTAAACAAATTATGGTATATGAAAATAATGGAATATTATTATACCCTAAGAAGTTATAAAATACACAATTTTAGAAGAAATTAGGAAGACAATTATGGACTTACGCAGAATGAAGTGAGCAGAAATAGGAGAACAATTTATATCATAATAACATTTTATAGAAAATCAGAAAGACTTTAAAATTCTAATCAACATAACTATAAACCATAAATACGAAAGAATGAAGATGAATTATTCCAATTACCTTCTTACAGAGATATTATAAACTTAAAATCAGACATATATTTTTGCACATGGCTAGTGTAAAAATTTTCTTTGTTATACTAGGAAGTTATGTAATACAGGCCTTTGGTTTTTTTTTTTTTATTTTATCCATTTTTAAAAACTTCCTCTGTAGGGGGAATAATAGGAGGGACAAATTAATTTTAAAATACTTGTTACTCAAAAAGTAAAAATAAAAGAATATTTAAAACTAGAATGTAAACTCCTTGAGGTCAGCTAGGGCGGCATAATAGATAGAACACCAAATCTGAAGTCAGGAAGACTCATCTGCCTGAGTTAAAATCTGGCCTCAGACGCTTACTGTGTCACCCTGGGAAAGTCACTTAGCCCTGTTTGCCTCAGTTTCTCATCTGTAAAATGATCTGAAGAAGGAAATGACAAACCACTCCAGTATCTCTGCCAGGAAAACCACAAATGGGGTCATGAAGAGCCAGATATGACTGAAAAAAAAATGACTGAACAACAAAAAGTTCCTTAAATGCTGGGATTTTCTTGCTTGCTTATATTTGTATTCCCAGGGCTTACTTAGCACAATGCCTTAAATACATTAAGCACTTAATAAATGTTTTTTTTTAATTTATTCATCTCTCCTAACCTAGACATACTTTGCATTATAATTCCATAATATATGGGTCTTAGAAGTGGAGACCATAGGTCCCAAGGATAATATAATTAATGAATTTAATTGTAGGAAGATGAGTTATATCATGCTTTTTTCAAAAGAGGCAACCATACCTCACCTTCATTCACTATCCCCTAATACTCTTTCATTCACCCTCCTCCCATTAATATCCAAGCTCTCATTCTCCTACACTTTTTTTTATTTTTTGCTTTTTAGAGGGGGGAAGGTTGGGAAATTGGGGTTAAGTTACTAGGCCAAGGTCATATGGCTAGTAAGTGTTAAGTGTCTGAGTTCAGATTTGAACTCAGGTCCTCCTGACTCTAGGGTGTAGCAGCAAGCACCCCGACATACCTGTGTGGCTGCCAACACAGGTTCTTAGATCTGCTTTTCTAAAGGAAAGCAACTCAAAATGGGTTAACAATCTTGCTTTAGTCAATCTAACATATATAGTTTACCTAGTTCAGGGTGCAAAGTTCAGCACCCCAAACTTCAGGGTATACAGAGGTTACAAGCAGAAGTTACAAGAAAACAGAAAAACAGACAAACAACTGTCTTGACCATTACATCAATACCTAGTCAGTTACCAGAGAGGGAAGCATCAACATCTGGGTTTTTCAAAGACAAGGGGGGCGGGCCTCTCAACGGCTGCCCAGAGTCTCATCTGGTCAAATGACACAACACTTCTTAAAGGGAGCCCCAAAGCAAAGTTTCACATCAGCGATTATATAGCCTTTTCCTGGGTCAGAGAATGTAACAACCCTCTTGACCCACTGCCCAATCACAAAGCACCAAGGTGTGGGCGTTCCTGAAAAAACAAGCCTCCTGCCACAGGCTCCAGGTGCACTTAACCTAGGGGCAGGGAAGATCTTAAAAATTTACATTCATATAACACAGGGCCAGTGCTCAATTCACTGTGCCACCTAGCGCCCCCCCCCCCCATTCTCCTACTTCTGAAACAGTCATCAGCCCTTTACTGGAGTTGTAATTTAATCACAACCTAGGTACCCATAGCAGAAACCTCAGTTAAGTGCTACTAGGAAAATTTTGCCACTTCTAGTATTCTTGATCCCCTCCTTCCACTAATCATCTCACACCTATGAGAGGCTCCTTAGGGGACTGGCTTTTGTTAATATTTTTACCAAGAGAAAAAAAAGATTTTGTAAACCATTAATTCAAAGATATTTTTACAAAATTTAATCTTTCTCTTCTGTTTTCATTTCTACTTTTGTTTCATTATATATATATATATATATGTATGTTTTTATATATAAAATTTCAATACCATAGTATATTTGGGTTTATATGTACATAATTATAAATATGCCTGTTTTGGAGATATGCTCATAAAATTTTATTGATGGGGGAGCTATAAAAAATTTTGGAGATTATTGCTCTAATGCATTTAGCAGGGATTATCATGAGAAGGTAATCCCCCAGCTACAGATAGATGCCTTCCCCTTTGAGAGTGACTTTTCTACTCTGTTTATATATTTTATGTTTGAATGTCTACCTCATTAGACTGTATACTTTTTGAAGGTAGAGACTGTCTTTTTGCCTCTCTTTGCAGCCCTGTGTTTAGGTTAGTAACTAGTATTTCAGAAGCACTTAGTAAATATTTAGTGGCTTGATTAGCTATGCTTTTTGAGAAAGAATGGATGGCAATCTTCAACAATGCAAGGAATATCGATATTAATTAGCTCACAGATGTATTGATTTAAAATATTTATAATATTCCCTGTATAACTGAGGAAATATTCCAGAATTTTTCTTTCTTTGCCATCCATGCTTCTGTATACAAGACTGCAATTTCCATTAGAGCAAGGATAATGTCTCAAGTAAAGTTTGTATCTTCCCCAGTGGCCAGCACTGTGCACTGAAGCTAGTGAGAGATTCATAAATGTTTATTGAGAGGAATTTATTGAATTAATGGAGGATGGGGTCATTACACATGGGAACAAAAGCAAACATTGTCAACTTCGGCATTTTGTTCAAGGGCATCCCTGAGTATCAGGTCAACAATCTATATTATTGTATTCCTAAAGCTCAGCTAATTCAAGTTGAATAGGTTCCCCCCCCCCAAAAAAAAAACTGCTATAAAATGAAGATTTCTTTAAACAATAGAAAATCATTGTGGATGATTTTAGCAATATCCTAAAGTCATAGAGTGGCATATTTTACCAATATCCTCAATGCTGTTTTTAAAATTGTGTTCCTAAAGCATGGTTATAAATGGCCTCATATGATCTCTCATCTCTACACATTTTTCACCTAAATTTCTTGAAATTCACTAGATAATCTCTGTCAGATGTCTCCAAATTAAGACAAAATAGGTCCAATTATATAAAAGGGAATTTCCATGAAAACTGAGGTAACATATACTTTTATACATCTGAAGTAAAAAATCATTGTGGAGAAATAGTACATGGGTAGATGTTCTAAGGAAAACTGACTGTAGTTTGATAGTTCATTTTGTTCTTTGTTTTGTATTCTACCAATTAAGAAATAGTTTTTAAGAGAAAAGATTACATTTGACAAATAAAAACATAAGGAGAATAGAAGTCTAAGCCCCCAGAAGATAGAGTGGCTCCAAATGAGATTCTACCTAATTCCCAAGCAGTACAAAACACTAAAAGCAGTGAGTGGCGCCACTCTGTGACTGCATCAGACTTACCACCTGGGACAAAACAACCTAGGATATATGGTGAAGAAATGGCAATTTAGAGTCTATGTGATCTGATGCCCTCACACACAGTGAGGGAGAGAACTAAAGTACAATTCTTCTTTTAGGTTCATAATAGTGATTTCAAGGCTAAATATAAATAAATATAAATTGTGGGTCACACTAATGGGCTTTACTATGCAAGCAAGAGTACACAAAAGGGTTAAAGGTAACTGCTCCTCTAGCTTTCCCCTATTCCCACATCAATTAAAATAAAACATTAATTACATTTAGAACAAAATATTGACTTTCCCATCATGTCTCAGCACAATGACAAATACAAGTAATCCACTGCTACATGTTTTATAGGTTGGTTACAAACAAATTCAAAAAACCAACTCACATAGACACAGTATTTTAATAATTTAAAATACTTGAAGAGTGTACAAATTCAATTCTTCTTTAAAATAGTTTACTGTAATTTGACATCATTTGAATTAATGGACATAGCTATGATTTTTATATTAGATGTTTCTTCTTTGAACCTAAAACATTTTCATATAAAAAAGACTGAATAATTTATGAGTTCTCTTCTAACTCTAAAACTCAATAACTCTAAGATCTAAGTACTCAAAGTTTGTATGACATCATAATAAACCCTATAAAAGTGTGGAAATTATATGTTTTTTTCCCTTAAAAACATTGCACCTCATAAGGAGTACCTTCCTTACAGTGTTGTTGTGAAGCTCTAATGAGATAATTTATGCTAGGTATTTTACAAACTCAAGAACATATTGTAACTATCAGCTAATGATAAAGAGATGATTATAATGTAATTTATTTGAAGTTAATGACTTGAATTCAAGCAATTAACAAGTTAACATTTCAATTAATAACTGCCCATTGTGTTCCAGACACTATGCCAGATGTTAGGGAAACAAAGATAGAAAGAAACTATTTCTGCTTTCAACGAGTTTCTGTTCCATTTGAGGGCAACAGTATCTTATAACATACTGTTTTTGGGGGGGGGAGAATGAGGGACTTTGCCCTAGGATACAAACATTCAATATTTAATTTTTTCCTAATTAACATGTCAAGATAATTTTTAACGTTCATTTTTGATAAGATTTTGAGTTCCATTTTTTCCCCCATTTCTCCCTCCCTCCCCCTCTTCCTAAAATGGTAGGCAATTCGATAAAGGTTATGCATGTGCTATCATGTAAAACATATTTCCATATTAATCACAGTTGTGAAATAGGAAATAGATTAAAAGGGAAAAGACTATGAAAAAGAATAAAGTAAGTGAAAAAAGCATGCTTTGAACTTCATGAAGAGTTCATCAGTTCTTTATCTGGATGTGGATAGCATATTTCCTTCTTGTGTCCTTTGTACCTGTCCTGGTTGGATCACTGTGTTGCTGAGAAGAGCTGAGTCATTCATAGTTAATCATCACACAATGTTGCTTCCACTGTGTACAATATTTTCCTGGTTCTGCTTATTTCATTTTGCATCACTTTGTACAAATCTTTCCAGGTTTTTCTGAAATCTGCCTGTTCATCATTTCCTATCATGAGAAACAACTCATTTGGATCCCTACTCTATTCCAATCAGTATTAGTGGACCAGTCTACATAAATCATATAGGGACTGATTGGTTCTTATAGTCAGCCTTAAACTTCAATGCAATGCTCACTACTTGTTTGCCATGTTATGAGGCTCACTTGCAAAAACCACAGTAATGCTAAGAAAAGATATCTTCATTCTGTTTTGCTCAAATTCCATTACCATACCAAACATAGGTGGTGGCATGGTATGGAAAGTCCCTTCTGATATGTTCTTGGAGCATATGAGTATCTTACACCATTTCTTCCTTTCTAACCTAAGGAGGAGTCCATCTATCTTGTGACTGCCTAGTCAGTAGAGATATTCCTTGCCTCACCCAACTAGTGACCCTGCAGGCACACTATTTTTGATTATTTTAGCTTATGCATCTGTAGAAGCAAGCACCCAGCCAGGGTGGCTGCCAATACAGGTTCTTGGATCTGCTTTGTTAAAGGAAAGCAACTCAAAATGGGTTAACAAGCTTACTTTAATCAGTCAAACATATATCATTTCCCTAGTTCAGGGGAAAAAGGTCAGCACCCTGAACTTCAGAATATACAGACAGAATTATCAAGACAGAGAAACAGATCAAGTAGACAGTTTCCAAACTGTCCAACCATTACATCCACACCAAATCAACATCTGGGTTTTTCAAAGCCAGGGGGGCTCTCAACAATGGCTTCCCAGAGTCTCATCTGATCAAATCACAGAACACTTCTCAAAGTGAGCCCCAAAGCAAAGCCTCAAATCAGGGTTTATATAGCATTCTCCTGGCTCAGAGAATGTAACAACGTTCTGGACCCACTGGCCAATCAAGAAGTATCTACTGAAAAACAAGCCTCCCACCCCAGGCTCCAGGTGCACTTTAGCCTAGGGGCAGGGAAGATCTTTAAATTTGCATTCCCATTACAGCATCATATGTCAAACAATGGATTTATTCTATAATAGAATAGAGTCACTTTAGAATGTCCAGATATCAAACTCTATAAATATAAAGACTTGGAAGAAGGCAGAACCTCAGATTGTGAGGAATATCTGAAGTCCACTTCATTAGAGGGGATCAATAAAGTGCCATTGGCTCAGAGCTTTGCCCCAGTCTCTTTTATTGTAGGCTGGACAATTTGAATCCTCACATTACTACACAATATTCCATCACTTTCATATACCACAGCTGGTTCAGTCATTCCTCAATTGATGGCATTCCCTTAATTTCCAATATTCTGCCACCGCAAAAAAAGGCTGCTATTGTTTTTACACATGAAGGTATTTTCCCCCTTTTTATGATCTCTTTGGGGTAAGGGTATGCACAGTTTGATTGTTCTTTGGTCATAGCTCCAAATTGCTCTTCAGAATGGTTGGATCAGTTCACAATTTCACCAATAGTGCTTTAGAGTCCCCGTTTTCACAATTCTCTCCAACATTTATCATTTTCCTTTTTTTGTCATATTAGCCAATCTGATAGTTGTGAGGTAGCACCTCAGAGTTGTTTTATTTTTGCATTTCTCTAACCAAAAGTGATTTAGAGCACTTCTTCATATGCTTATAGATAGCTTTGATTTCTTCATCTGAAAATTGTCTGTTCACATCATTTGACCATTTATCAACTGGAAAAGTCTATATTCCTATAAATTTGACTCACTTCTCTATATATTTGAGAAATGAGGTCTTTGCCAGAGACACCAGCTGTAAAGCTAAGCAGATTTATCTACTCCTCACCTTATCATTAGTCTCTCCTCTGAGAGCAGCAGATCTATCCCTTCTTTGATCTTCTCTTCCCAACTGGAGTTTAAAAAAGGAAACACTCCCTTTTGTTGTCTTTAGCTTGTCCTTTCCCTCCCCTGCCCCCATTACGTCTGACACTGTTTTTATAGGATAGCACTATACCTCCCCCCATCCCCTTCTTTTCTTTCCTTCTATAGGCATGTATTTTGAGCCATACAACTTAACTTCTAGTTATATGTATCTTTAGTTGACTAACTTTCATTTGGAGGTTGAAAAAATATTGGTAAAGGTTATAGGTCATCCTGTTGCTTATCTGTTGATTACCATTGGAATTTTTGAGGTAGTACAAAAACAAACAGTATTTCAGGAAGAATATATCCAAAGATAGAATATTACACCAAATACTGTGAAAGAAGGGAGGCCATAAAAACTCATATGGACATTGATGAAATAAGGATGCCTATCAAAGGTAGGACAATCTGGCTATGGTAGAGTTTGGGCTAGCATATTGGTCATTGATGCTTTAGAAGATGTGATAATGAGGCACTCTGTAATGAAAGGGAGAATCATGCCATAGAATGAAAAAAAATTCTTTAAAAATCAGAATCCTATTGCATTTCCAAGCTAGCAAAGATTTAAGATATTAAGGTTATTTTGTCCTCCCTCTCTCTTTCCTGACTTTTCCACCTGCTTCTTTCTTCATTCTCCTCTCTCTAATTCCTTCTCCTTCTTCCTCCTCTCTTCTAGTACTTCTGCTTAAATGTGTCTAAAACTTTCTATATGTTAAAGTCTACTCTAAAATTTGGTATTTGATGAATAAACAAGTCACTTCACCTTTCTGAGCTCCACTTTCCTTATTCATAACAGAATATGATTTTTTATCATCATTTCAAGGTATCTGTTATTTCTTATTAAGTTAGGCCAACACACTTTTGATAATACTTTTTGCATGATTGTTTTTGTTTTGGGACATATTTTTCACAACATGAATTTAAGCAAATCTTCAAAATACTTCATGCAATTCAAAGTGAGCAACATTTACATTTCTGAACAAATACTCAGGCAAGTAGTATATATTCAGATGGTGTAATTCAAGTATGGCATTAACACACCCATGCACACACCCACATAAAGCTGTAACTTTCATATTCTGGGGACATAGCTTATTCCTGGCCTCCTTAACTTATGCTGGAGCGATATGATGCCTAACTACTGTGTAATAATGCCATCTAGAAGATAAATGAAATAGGGTTTTTTAAAGAACTTTCATATTATTTCATTTGTTTTAATCCTGAGAACTTTCTTAGATAATTAGTGTTATCTCTGAATGCTCAGAGTTCTACAATAGAAGAGAGGAATATAACATTTGATAACATTAATAATAATAACCATAATAACATCTGTATAATACTTTAAGGTTTGCAAAGCACTTTGCACATGTTATTTCATTTGAGCTACACAATGAAATAGGTGCTATTATCAACATTTTACAAATGAGGAAACTAAGACTGAGAAAGGTTAAGTAGCTTGCCTAGGATAATAGCTAGTGTCTGAAGTAGGATTTGAAGTCACATCTTCCTGACTACAATTCCAAAACTCTATCTACTGCACCACCACATTTGAGGGATGACCAAATGTCCAACAATAGGTATGTTATGGCCTATATGTGGACAACTATTTTTTGAAGAAATCAGAAGAGGTCTCAGGATCCCTGTTCAGATATTGAAAGTCATTCTAGTCCAACTGAAAATCTCCTTTTTGGAGACCATTCAATACACAAAATTATTTGGAAATAGTACAGTCTAGCTATTTGACACAATTACTCAAATTGTTTTTTTAAAATGTGCTAGACTGAAGTAGGCATCAGGAAGTCTAAGAAGAAACCACAATAGGTCACTTTTCCAGGCCAAGATTTTAAATTTTACTCATAAGCAAGTTACAAGAACAGGAAATGTGCAACAAGGGTAGGCAGGGGTCATAGCCTGTGCTGGGGCTTAGAGTAGGACCTCAGTGTCTGTTACTCTTACCAGCCAGCAGATCCTGGACTTAATTCCTGGGTTCATAACAAGTTTAACCAACTTAAATTTTTATACAAGTATAATTCTACAAATATGGTCAAATACTCAATGGATTTTAAAACCTCAACTTCCCTTCAGAGCCTGGCCCTGAACCTTATTTCCTTGCCACAGCTTTCCTTCTTTTTTTTTTAATTTAAATTCAAGTTTAGTCATATTCCTGGAAGATTTTCTCAATATCTTTTAAAGCCCACAGTGAGATCTAAGGAAAAAAAAAACCCTGGACCAGTTCTGTTGACAGAGGCCCAACCATTTCCTGAAACTTTGAGGCAGTCTGATGGGTTTGAACGTCTTTGGCTAAGGATGAACTGTCCAAGAAGCACTTCTCACATTTGTGGCAGGGATATGTCTGTTTCCCAGTGTTCTAGGTAGATAGCTAGGGAACCATTTTGCTGAAAAAAGCACCTACAGTCATGACAGTGATAGGTTCCGGTGTGGAGAAGCTGGTGTTGCTAAATGTTCTCTTAGTGACAGAAATGAGCTGCCCCACACTATGCATAAGCAAATAGGTGCTGGAAGGGAGGCAAGAATGAAGGAGGAAGGAAAGAGGAAAAGAAAGAAGGAGAAAAAAGGGAAGTAAAAAAGAAAAAGGAAAGAAGGAAGAAAGAGATGGAAGGAAAAACTATAGGAAGGAAGAGGGAGAAAGAAGGAAGGAAGGAAAGAAGGGAGGAGGAAAGAAAGGAAGAAGAAAGGAAATAAACTGTAATTAGAATATGAGTGTAGAGAAGAGGGACAGAGGAGTGGAATTAGATTGCATTCATCACAGAACACTAGTGCAAAGCATACTCTTCATTCATCACAGAACACTAGTGCTAAGCATACTCTTCTCCCATGACTCTTTTAATTATAAAGAGGGGAGGAAAAGAGTAAAGAAAGGAAAAAAAAAGTAGAAGAGAACAAGGTGAAGGTAAATGCATAAATCATGATCTTAACTGAATATGAATGGGATGAGCCTAACTCAAAATAAAAGAGAATAGCAAAATGAATTAGAAATCAGAATCCAGCAATATATTGTTTATAAAAAATACACTTGAATGTGAAACTCAAGGAATTGTGGAATTGAATCCTGTAAACTAAAAGGAAATAAACAAATTAATAAAAAAAAAAAGATAAACCAGTGGGGGGGAAATACACTTGAAGCATAAAGACACACAGAATTAAAATAAGGGAATAGAGCAAAATCTATTACAATACTTCAGCTGCTCTCAAATATTCAGGAGTAACAATAATGAACTCAAACAAGGAAATGGCAAAAATAGCCTTGATTAAAGGAGATAAACAGGGAAGCTACATTTTGTTGAAATGTGTCACAAACAATCAAATAATATAAATATTTAATATATGTACACTAAATGATATAGCATCTAAATACTTAAAGAAAATACAAAATGAGTTACAGGAAGAAATAGAGCAAAATACATCAATGGGGGATCTTAATGTAATCCTTTCAGAGGCAGACAAATCTAAATAAAAAATAAACAAGAAACATTAAGTATTGGAATAGAATTTTCTACAAGTTAGCTATACTATATCTCTGTTGATCACTGAATGGGATTATAAAGACCATGCATAGAGCTATGCACAGAACTATATAAAATTGACCATACATTAGGGCATGTAAATACCTCACAAACAAATGTCCAAAAACAATAATATTAAACATATACTTTACTGATCACAATGCAATGAAATATTCAATAAAAGGCCAATAAAGAGAGAATGAAGAAGCAACCAGTGACTAAACCTAATCCTAAAGTATTGACAGATCAAAGAATAAATTATAAAAATAATTGATGTAATTTTATTAAATATAATGACAACAATGAGACAATATATCAGAATTATAGGTATTGATCAAGGAATTAAACATGCAACTTAAAAAAAATCCTAACAACCCTACAAAATTCTTAATATTATAAACATATGAACTTTATACCTAAACATGGTAGAGTTAAAAGAGGGCAAGAAAGCCATTGATCAATATCCCTAAAATATTGAAGCAAACATTTTAAATAAAATATTAGCAAAAAAGCTTATAGCAATGTATCACAAAGAGTGTACAGTTTGGCTTTTTAACAGAAATTAACAGTTGATTCAATATGAAGAATTCTATAAAAAACTCTTTACTATATTAATATAAAGAATAACAAGAATCATGATTATACCTAAGATACAGAAAAACATTTTTGAAAATATGCAGCACTCATTTTTGCTAAAAAGAATTAGAAAATATAGCAATACATAGACCTTTCCTTAATAAAAGTATTATATGTTTAAATTCAAGGGATATTATTATATGTAATGAGGATGAAATAGTCATTTCCAACATCAGAGATAAAGTAAATTCTTCCATTGCTATCACCACTACTTGATATAGCTCTAGACATTCTATCTATAGCACTGAAACAAGCAAAATAAATTGGAAGAATAAGTTTAAGCAAAGAAGAAACAAAATGACAATTTTAAAGGTGACATGATAGTGTACTTAGAAGACTTTAAGGTGACAAAGTTAAAATTACCTGAAACAATTAATAACTTCAGTCAAGTTGCAGCACATAAAATGAATCTATACAATTTGCCAATCTCTGTATATTGCTAACAAAACTCTGCAGGAAGAGATAGACATATTCTCTTTAAAATAACTACAAAATGTGTAAAATATTGGGAGCCTACTTAACAAATACATACAGGAACTACATGAATTTAACTAAAACAATATTTATAATAATAAAATAGTACTAAATCACTGAAGAAATACTAATTTCATCTAAGTATACTTAGGCAATAATAAAAAATGAGAATAGTCCATAAGTTAATTTACACATTCAGTGATATACCAAGCAGTCTACAAAATAATTATGTTAGAGAACTAGAAAAAAAATAACAGAATTCATTGGAAGAAGTAGATGATTAAGAATGACAAAGGAAATAATGGAAAAATAAAGTCAGAACAAAGTGGGCCTAGTAGTACCATATCGCAATGTATAATGCAAAGCATCTTCAAAATAATTTGATACTGGTTAAAAAATAAGAAACATAAATCTGTGGAAAGGATTAGGTATACAACATACAGAAGCAAATTATATGTTTAAATACTAGCAGTTTTGGGGTAGCCAGGTAGCACAGCGAGTAAGAGCACTGGCTCCAGCGTCAGGATGACCTGGAGATCGAATCCTGGGCTCAGACACTTAGCACCCACCCAGAAACACCTGGCCATGTAACCTTGAGCAAGTTACTTAACCCCAATTGCTTAGGGGCGGCCAGGTGGCTCAGCGAGTAAGAGCACTGTAGTAGCAGCAAGCACCCCAAGCATCCCCAGGGTTTGCTGCCAACACAGGTTCTTGGATATGCTTTGATAAAGGAAAGCAACTCAAAATGGGTTAACAAGCTTACTTTAATCAGTCAAATATGTATCATTTACCTAGTTCAGGGGAAAAAGGTCAACACCCCGAACTTCAGAATATACAGACAGAATTATCAAGACAAAAACAGATCAAGTAGACAGATTTCCAAACTGTGCAACCATTACATCCATACCAAACAACATCTGGGTTTCAAAGCTGGGGGGCTCTGGACAACGGCTTTCCAGAGTTTCATCTGATCAAATCACAAAACACTTCTCAAAGTGAGCCCCAAAACAAAGCTACGCATCAGGGCTTATATAGTATATATATATATATATATATATATAATAATATTTTTTTTCTTTTTTTAAAGCAATTGGGGTTAAGTAACTTGCTCAGGGTTACATGGCCAGTTATTTCTGGGTGTGGTGCTGAGTATCTGAGCCCGGATTTGATCCAGGTCATCCCGACACTGGAGCCGGTGCTCTTACTCGCTGAGCCACCTGGCCGCCCCTAAGCAATTGGGGTTAAGTAACTTGCTCAAGGTTACATGGCCAGGTGTTTCTGGGTGGGTGCTAAGTGTCTGAGCCCGGGATTCGATCTCCAGGTCTTCTCAACACTGGAGCCGGTGCTCTTACTCGCTGTGCTACCTGGCCGCCCCCACATCACTAATATTTAAAGAAATGGTTAATTGCCTGTTGTCCTTCATTCTTGAAGAGGACCAAAATGACATCACCATGTTAGAGTCAAGTCAGAGTGTGCCCACTTTTGGCTGATCAGACCAATATGAACTCAGAATGCTCGACCACAGGTTGGATACAAATAGCTCAAGTCAGCCTTTGGGGTAGATTCTCTAAACGTGTTCATCTCATATTTCTTTTGAGCTAATTCAATTCTGCTTTGCTCACAGAACACTGCACCTTCTCTAATGAGGGCACACCATTCTGTGCAATCCTGTGCCAGAATCTCCCATGTTACACAATCAATTATAAAGTTCTTAAGAGAGACCTTGAAAATGTCCTTGTTTCACTTTTTCTGACCACTGCGTTAATGCTTGCCTTGTGTGAGTTCTCCATAAAATAGTTTTTTGGACAAGCATACATTTGGCATTTGAACAGCATGGCCGTCTAGACCATTGGAGTTGTGCTCTCTGCAGTAGAGTTTGAATACTTGGAAGTTTAGTTTGATAAAGGACCTCAGTGTCTGGTATCTTATCCCGCCAGGTGATCTTCAGAATCTTCCTAAGACAATTCAAAAAGAAGGGATTCAATTTCCTCACATGGTTCTGGTATACTGTCCAGGTTTCACAGGCATACAATGAGGTCAACACAAAGGCTCTGTAGATCTACTGTCTGGTAGTCAGCCTAATGCTTCTTCTCTCCCACAATTTCCTTTGGAGCCTCTCAACACTGAGCTAGCTCTGGCAACAAGTGTGTAAACTTCGTTATCAATGTGTACATCCCTGGAAAATATGCTGCCAAGTATACTTTTATGCCAATAGTAACAATTCAAAGCACTTTTATAATGCCCTGAAGGCTACTTATGGGCCAAAGACCTATGGTGAATCAGTCAACTACTCAGTGCTGATGGAGCCACTATGATTAGCGACTAGTACATGATCCTAAAGAGATGGACTCAACACTTCCACAGTCTTCTCAACAGACCATCAATCAATGCTGGAACCAATGACCTGTTACCTAAGGTTGAAGTCAATCCCCTTCTAGCTGAAATTCCAACTGAAGAAGAGGTCTTGAATGCCATTAGACTCCTTTTGTTTTACAAAGCACCTGGTACTGATTCTATTCCAGCTGATTTTTATAATGTGGGGGGGGGGGGGTTCATTGCTCATATAAAGGCTAACTAAAATTTTCTGGGTTATATGGCAGGAAGAAGTTATCCCCCAGATGCCTCCACTGTCCATGTCTATAAAGGTTAAAGAAACAGATTGTCCTGTGACAATCCTGGAAGGGAGTAGGGGGGAGGGAAGGCTTTCTTAGTCATTGCTGTAAGATTCTTGCTAGAGTTCTCCTTAAGAGGTTGATCCTTCACCTGGAAGATGGTCCTCTACCTGAGAGATAGTGTGGCTTTAGAAAGGACCAAGGAATGGTCAATATGATATTTAAAGGATGACAAATGAAAGGAACTCTGATATTCTACATCATACCTATCACATGTGCAAAACTGTAAAAAAAAAAAAAAAAGGGAAAATGGCATATGTTGGAGGGTCTATGAGTAAAGTGGCTTTTTAATGAACTCTTAGTAGAGTTGTGGTTTGGTCCAGCCATCATGCAAAACAATGTGGAATTGTGTCCTTAAAGTTAACAAACTGTGCATACCCTTTGACCCAGTGATAACTCTAGTGGGCCTATATCCTAAAGCTATCCAAGAAAGAGGAAAAGGTCCTATATGTACGAAAATATTACATCCCCTTTTGTGATGGCAAAGAACTAGAGGCAAAGGGGGTGCTCAGCAAATGGGAAATAGCTAAACAAATTCCTGGATAAGAATGTAATGGTATATTATTGTGCTGTAAGAAACTGCAAAACAGACAGGTTCAGAGGCAACTGAGAAGACTTGTATGAACTTATACAGAGTGAATGGAGTAGAAAAAGGAAAAATTATACACTATAAGAAAAATTCTCTAAAAATGAACAACTTTGAAATACTTAAGAACCCTGATAAATTCAATGATCAATCATGATTCCAGATGAATGATGATGAAAATGTTACCACTTTCTATCAGAGAAGGGATAGACTAAATATGCAGTATAAGACTTAATGTTTTGAATGTGGCCATTTGGAACTTTGTTTTGCTTGACTATGCATATTTCTCATGCAAATTTTTTTTTCTTTCTTTTCCCTGGGGGAAGGTAATGGGAGGGAGAGAAAATAAATACTTCTTAATTGAAAAAAATAAAGACAAAAATAAAGAATCCATTTAGCTTTATTGTAGAATTTATTTGGCTTAATGTGCTGCTTTAGCTGAAATAAATCAATACTATGAACTTGACTAAGGGAAAAAAACCCATAAACATCCAAAAGCTTTGTATTTATCCAAGCAATAAAAGACATGCACTCTGCCTCACAACTCCTAGGACCTTAAAATCAACATCAAGTAACATGCTTTTCATGGAGAAGGAAAATAATATAGAACTCAACATGCCTCTCACAAGAACAAGAAAAGCCATGAAATTACTAGATAGTGGCATCAAACTCAAATAGAAATTGGGCCACTACACCATGCATAAAGATTTGTGGGGCCCACACATTCACTTAGTTTTTAAAATGTAATGCCATCTATGCTTATTCTATTTTTTTAACTTATTTTCTTTAATATTTTCCAATTACTTTTTCATCTGAGTTGTGACAATTGGGAGCACTGAAAACAGCAAGGGTCAAGTTTTTGTACCAGATAAGACTTATGAGATGTGCAGAAATGCCTTTCATAAAGTGAGAGAAACCATAAAATTAGTTTACTACTGAGCAATAACTTAGTAAGACTTCTTAACTCTAATCTGAGAAATAATGTCTTTCAGACTCTCTCTAAATGCAAAGACTCATCTGCATGGGAATGAAAGTATCTAAAAGTTAAATGGATGCAAAAGATACTTGTAAAACCTATTAATAATAATTAGTTCATTTTTATTGTAGGGGCAAAATGATGGTCCACTTGATTCCCTTTTCTGCTGTTTTAGGAGAATTTATTTAAAATGAAAAGTTAGGCTTACAATTATAGTTGCTCCCAACCCCTAGTTAGGAAGTTTCAAAATTCTAAATTTTGGTAAACATTTGCTTCCCTACCTTATTTTACCTTTAATCTATCTCTAGTCAACTACTGGCCTCTTTGTAGTTAAGGCAAAATTTAGGTTGCTGGAACTAGAAAGTTCCCAATGGGAGAGTGAGGTATAAAATGAAGAAATGATCTAAGACTCTAAAATTCTGTGATACTATATGTGAACTGTTTTTTTTTTTTAATTCATGTATTTGTTTTTAATTTTCAACATTCACTTCTATAAGATTTTGAGTTCTAAGCTTTCTCACCTTCCTCTGCTTTCCCTTCCCCAAGAGGGTGTGCAACCTGATATAGGCTATACATATACAATCATATTAAACATATTTTCATGTCCATATTTCCACATTTCTATATCATGATGTAAAGAAGATTTAGAATCAAAGGAAAAACCACAAAAAAGAAGAAGAAAAGAGCAACTAGTATGCTTTGATGTGCATTCAGACCCCATAGATCTTTCTTGATGTAGCTAACATTTTCCATCATGAGTTTTTTTTTTTTTTCATTGTCTTAGATCCCTGTATTGCTAAGAAGAGTTAAGTCGATCAGAGCTGGTCATCATACAATGTTGCTGTTACTGTGGACAATGTTCTCCTGGTTCTGTTCACTTCACGCAGCATCAGTTCATGCAAGTCTTTCTAGGTTTTTTTGAAGTCCGCCTCCTCCTCATTTCTTATGGAAAAATAGTATTCCATTACATTCATATGCCACAACTTGTTTAGCCATTCCCCAATTCGATGGGCATACCCTCAATTTCCAATTCTTGGCCACCACAAAAGGAGTCGCTATAAATATTTTTGTAAATTGTGGGTCCTTTCCCCATTTTTATGATCCCTTTGGGATACAGACACAGAAATGGTATTGCTGGGTTAAAGGGTATGCACAGTTTTACAGCCCTTTGGGCATAATTCCAAATTGATTTCCAGAATGGTTGGATCAGTTCACAACTCCTGTGTCTGAATTTTCACTAGCTACGATGGTTTCCTGCAAGTCTCAATTAAAATCTCACCTTCTGCAAGAAGCCTTTCCCAGTTCCCTTTGATAATGTTAGTTTCATTCCTCTGTGGTTATCTCCAATTAAGAAATTCTTTTAGAGAGTGTAGCAGTTAAAGATGAAATTGGTCTTAGGGATCATCTACCCCACTCTTTGTCCTCATTTTAAAGATGGGGACAGAGGTCCACAGAGATTAAATGACATATCCCAAGTTATGCAACTAGTAAATAGTACGTACAGCCCAAGTCCTCTAACTACAAAGCCAAATGTTCTTTGCAATGCATGCCATTCAATCTCCCATTAATCCTTTATCCTGTCTGGTTAGTAAAAAGTCAATGAGAAAGTAGTAATATGTATTTTTAAAACTGCATAAGGCTAACATAAGTGTTGACTAAAGTACTTACCCATGCCTACCACCTATAATCCTCTCTACTCTAAAATAAGACCTTATACTTTTTCTCTATAGAAAAATCCTTGCTCCAATCTACAAAATTCCTCCCATCCTTCAAGGAAAGATTGAAATTTATCTTTCAAGAAGCCTTCAAAAAGCTAAGTAAAAGCAAATGTACAAATGAAACTATGCTTATTAGCATAGGGCCTGAAGTAGAATAAATGCTTAAATACCTGCCAATTAAAATGGAATGTGGCACAGAAGAAAACCCTATTTCTTTAGGATTTTGGTTAAATAAGGAATCTGACTGGCTTCACCACATTTACCAGATATCAGATGCACAACAAGGATGTCCAGATACCAATCATAAAAGGGAAGGCCTGCTGTGCCCAACAGGTGCACCTGAGGAGGGAGGAAAGACAAGAAGTCATTTTTTTACACCCTATTAGGATTAGTGGGAAGTTTCTCTATTGCAAGCTCCTCCTCTCATTGTCCATAAATATGTATTCTCTTGCCCTTTACATAAAGTCCAGGGGCTTTCAATACCCACCACAGAAAATCTGTTACTAAGCAACCATCAGCAAGGAGATTTAGGGCCTTTCCAAAATAAGGAGTTTAACAATCAGCCTCCTCTCCACTTCTCTGCATTAACGAGGCTAAACTTCCATTTTCTCAGAAATATAGGGAATACTCATTTAAGACATCAAAGATCAAAATAATTAAGCTAATTATTTTTATGGAGGGAAATATACAAAAATCCCAAAGCCTAAAGACAAAAATGTGGAGGAAAATCTATTACTAACATTGCAGAAGAGTTCAATGTTTGACAGAACTTTTACTGCAGATTTCTGACTGTACAGTAGTAAGAATATTTATTAGATTTAGAGTCTAAGGACCTGGGTTTGAATACTGGCTTTGCCACTCACAGGAATGGTGGGTGTGTGTGTGTGTGTGTGTGTGTGTGTGTGCGTGCGTGTGTGCGCATCTAAATATACATAAAGCCTAGAATTTCAACAGATGCACATGGCAACATCTAGTGGAGTAGAATCCTGGGTGCCTGTGGTGTGAGTTACCTTAGTCACATGTGTTCTTTGCATATGTGGCTCACTGTTTGAGAGTGGGTGTTAACTCTTCACTGACACTATGTGGGAAAATATACTCCAAGCTTGTTGGAGAGATATTTTGCTATATCTTTTCTTACTATGATATTTTTAACAAATGCCTATGTTTTGAGCCAATTCTGACTATGAAAATACATCAAATGGGGCTCATGAGCTATAGTTTGAGGATTGTGGATCCATGGATTATCCTTGATTTTAGTTTATTCTCTTTGGGGGAACCTAGTATGTGAATTCAATTTCAGGGGAGTAGCACAGAGGGGGTACTTTTTGTACAATTACAGGGTTGAATTAGATGACCCTACACACTCTACCTTGTCTATAAAGTTGTGAGTCTATAAATGTCTCAGCTGCATTTAAAGCATAATTCAATTTATACCCACTTAATTGATATATGACTCTTTGGGAATTTTCCTATTTTGAAAATATTTACAGCAACACTTTGCGTTGCAGAAAAGAAATGGAAACAAATTATTATTATTATTATTTAAAAGCAACCAGGGTTAAGTAACTTGCTCAAGGTTACACAGCCAGTTATTTTTGTGTGGGTGCCCAGTATCTGAGGCCGTAACCGAAGACAAGTCTCCCGACTCTGGGGCCAGAGCTCTTACTGTGCCACCTGGCCGCCCCTGGAAACAAATTATTTAACCATCAACTGGGTAATTGACAAACAAATTGTAGCATCTGAATGCAACGTAATATTATTACTTCATCATAATAAATTATTAAGGCAAAATAAATATTTCAGAGAAATCTGGGAAGAACTGACTGAGCTGATGCAGTGAAAGGAGAAGGATCAGGAAAATCCTGATGTGGCCACAGTAATGTAAAAGAACACAACTCTGAAAGACTTAAGATCTCTGATCATTGATTGCAATGATGAATCATGACTTGATAACACTGATGATGAAACATGCCTACTGCCTTGAATAAAAGGAGATGGAACAGAAGTATAAAATCAGTGGAACATTTTCAGACATGGAAAATACACTGATTTGTTTCATTTTACTACAACAATTTGTCACAAGGGCAGTAGATTAGAGGGTGAGTAGAAATTGATAGTGATGAAAAAAGAAAGAAAAAAAGCCTCAATTAAGAAAGACACAAAAAGAATTTCAGAAAGCAACAAATACAAATGGGACAAAATTGTTTCTATTTTATTAAATTCAATGTATACTTTTAAAAAAGCAAACTGTATATAACAGAAGTTCAAGATATGTTATGGACTTCTTATTTTGCTTTGTGTATTATAATGTGTTTGTTTTATGATTAAGTTCATACAAAGCTCAATCAATTATATAACCAGGATACAAAGCACATGGACAAAAAGCCACCATCACTCCCTCCTCTTTTCATTTACTGTGGGTGTGGTGGCTGCCACATCCTCTATCTGTCCACCCCTCCATCCCATCCCACAACAGTCATGGAAGATAGACATCCAATCTGCCTGCTCTATGGATAATGGACAAAGGTTGAAATATTGGCACCAAATTTATGAAAAGTTGCTTACCATTTTTCCAGTTTAATTTATAGGTTTCTAAGAATAACAAACTGATAGCTTTGTTCTAATTTATTAGAAAGGGGAAACATGCAGAAAGGTAAATATCATTTTCATGATTAATTTTCTTTTTCACATAAAAATTACAATAAAGCCTCACAATAATGAAAAAAGAAGCAGTCTTTCTTCACAGGGCTTTACCATCTCTATCTTATTACTAAGAACAATGCATTGCATATAGCATAGTAAATGCTAAGATCTTCACTGAGGAAGAGTATGTGCCATGTAATTAACAAATATATTATTAGATTCTCAAAACACTCTGTGAGGTAAAGGCTATAATTAACCCCATTTTACAGTTAAGGAAACTGCGGCATACAGAGGTTAAGTGATTTGCCTAGGATGACACAGCCAGCAAATGTCTGAGACTGAATTTGAACTCAGGTCTTCCTGATTCTAGGTGCAATGCTCTATCCACTGTATTACTACCTGTCACAAATTAATGAATCACTAACCTTCAATTTGTGCTCTACTTTGATCACTTTCCTCATATTTCCACATTTAGATTTTATTGATCATATCAAAATTGGGGATGCTTTAATTTATAGGATATTAAGGTCCTTTAAAAATTTCAATTATGGAAGCCAAGATGGTAGAGTAAAAGCACAAACTCGGCATGGGCTCTGCCTTCAACCATCTCTAATACCTGTAAAAAAAATTACTCTAAACAGATTTTAAACCTACAGAACCCACAAAGAGACAGAGAGAAACAAATCTTCCGCTGAAGGCAGCCTGGAGACAGGAAAGGTCCATCACAGCATGCTGGGAGCCAAGTGAAGTCCCCAGTGAGCCATGGTTCCAGCCCCAGGGCAGCCCTGACCAGTGCCCAGACCAATCTGAGTAGACTTCAGGAGAGTGAATCACTAGCAGTTGTGGCAGTCTCCAGACTCCTCAACCCATAAATACCAAAGAGAAAATAAAAGGTCAGTCTGAAACTCTGTTGTAAGGGTGAAGGAACAGCATGGTCCAGCCCCTATCCCCAGGGTGAGAAGTGGCAGGAGGCACGGCAGTGCCACGTGGCTGCTTTCAGAACTCCTGGTCTGCAGATCACAGAGGGACCAAGTGACCATTCAGAGGGCAATTGCTCTTCCTTTGACCTGCCTGGATGTGGATCGTGGTCTTGGGTGGTGGTCCTGGGGTGTGTGGCCAGTGAACCAGAGCTTGTGGGGGCTTTAAGAGATGGTGCCCTCCTAATAGCTCCAGCAGCTGCAAAACCCCCAGCAATTTGGGAGAAAGCTCTCTTCGTTCTGTAAGCAGAGTTCTACCATGGCAGAGAGCTCAAAAGTCAAGGGATTGGCAAGATGAGGAAGCACAATCAGATCATACGATTCTTTTTTGGGTACAAAATGAATCAAAGCATGGAACTGGGGGAGGACAATGAAGCCAGAACTCCTGCATCAAAAAATTCCAAGAAAAATATGAACTGGTCACAGGCCAAGAAGCATTTTGAAAACCAAGTAAGAGAAGTGGAGGAAAAACTGGGAAGAAAAATGAGAATGATGCAAGAAAATCATGAAAAGTGAGTCAACAGCCTGCTAAAGGAGGTCCAAAACAATTCTGAAGAAAATAACACCTTTAAAAAGTAGACTAACTCAAATGGCAAAAGAAGCTCAAAAAACCAACAAGGAGAAGAATACCTTAAAAAGCTGAATTTTCCAGATGGAAAAGGAATTTCAAAAACTCACTGAAGAGAATAATTCCTTCAGAATTAGATTGCAGCAATTGGAAGCTAATGACTTTATGAGAAATCAAGATACTACTAAACGGATCCAAACAAATGAAAAAATTGAAGGCAATGTGAAATATCTCATTGGAAAAGCCACTGACCTGGAAAATAGATCCAGAAGAGATAATTAAAAAAATACTGGACTACCTGAAAGCCATGATAAAAAAAAAAAAAGAACCTAGAAATCACTTCAAGAAAATCTCAAGGAAAATTGCCCTGATATTCTATAACTAGAGGGAAAAATAGAAATCGAAAGAATTCACTGATCACCTCTTGAAAAAGATCCCCCCAAAAAAACTCCTAGGAATATCATAGCTGAATTCCAGAGTTCCCAAATGATGGAAAAAATATTACTAGCAGCCAGGAAGGAACAATTTTTACTATTGTGGAAACACAATCAGGATAACAGAAGATCTAGCAGCTTCTACACCAAAGGATTGCAGGGCTTGGAATATGATATTCTAGAGGTCAAAGGAGCTAGGATTAAAATCAAGAATAATCTACCCAGCAAAACTGAATATAATGCTTCAGAGGAAAATATGGTCATTCAATGAAACAGAGAACTTTCAGGCATTCTTGATGAAAAAGCCAGAGCTGAACAGAAAATTTGACTTTCAGTTACAAAAAGCAAGAGAAGTATGAGAAGGTAAAATAGGAAAAAAAATCATAAGGAACTTATTAAAGTGGAACTATTTAAATTCCTACATGGAAAAACAATAATTGTAACTCATGAGACTTTTCTCAATATGAGGGTAGTTGAAGTGAATATATAAGTATACATGTATACATACATAAATATGTATGTATAGGAAGGGGTATGTGGGTATAAATATATATGTGAGCGTGTGCATATGTGTGTACATGTATACATTAGACAAAGGGCACAGGATGCGTTGACTATGAAGGGATGATATCTAAAAAATAAAATTAAGAGGTGAGATAGAAATATATTGGGAGAAGGTGAAAGGAAGAGATAGATTAGGGTAAATTATCTCATCTAAAAGAGGCAAGAGAACACATATAAGGGGAAGAGCAGGAAGGTGAAAGGAAATGGGTCAACCTTAATCTCACTGAATTTGGCTTAAGGAGGGAATAACATACACATTCAGTTGGGTATCTTACCCTACAGGAAAGCAGGGGGGAGGGGATAAGATGGGGTGTGATAGAAGGGAGGGCAGATTGGGGTACAGGTGGTTAAAGAGAAACACTTTTGAAAAGGGTCAGGGTCAAAGTAGAAAATAGAATAAGTGGGGGTGGGATAGGATGGAGGGAAATGTAATTAATCTTTCACAATATAACTGCTATAGAAATGTTTTGCGTTAACTACATATGTACAACCTATGTTGAATTGCTTGTCTTCCCAGTGGGGGTGGTGAGAAAGGAAGAAGGGAAAGACTCTGGAACTCAAAGTTTCAAAAAACAAATGTTACATACAACTGGGAAATAAAATATACAGGCACTGGGTTATAGAAATACATCTTGCCCTACTAGAAAGTTGGGGGAGGGGAATGGGGAGGATGTAAGAGAGAATAGATTGGGGGAAGGGGTATTCAGTAGGCTTACTATTTTGGGGTGGAAGTAGGGGAGAGACAGGGAGAAACATTTGTAACTCAAAATCTTGTGGAAATGAATGTTGAAAACTAAAAATAAATAAATAAATTGGGAAAAAAATTTCAGTTACTATATTCCTAATAACCACACAGTGCAAACTGACCTTGCTCAGGTCTCTTCCTGAAATCTAGCTCCATACTGCATTTCCACATACTTTTCTGTCTGTTGGTAAAACTTATTTTTTCTTGGTGCATCACATAATTACCATATATTCAGAGACTGCTAGATCCTAACATTGAGCTGACTTCCAATCAGATATTTAAGTAGCCATAGGAAGAGCGCAATTTGAACAGAATTCAAGAAGAGGTTTTACTTTTCATATATCACAGGCAATCTTGCCAACATCACCAGAATTCTGGCCATTAGAATGAGCATTTGATGTGAACTGAACATTCCACTTCTCAAAAACTCAAAATCAATAAGCAGCATGGTGATCGCATCTAAGCCCAAAAGTCGAAAATCTTCTATGAGCCATCAGGCAGCTCAGGTGGAAGAAGTCCTTTCTTTTATTCATTTATATCTTAGACTCCTAAAAGTGTGGATACAAGATAAGGTTTTTATGAACACATGTATAGCAAAATGAGCAGGATCAGAAGAATATGTACTGACAACAATAATATGAAGAAAAATATTATTTCAAGACCTTAGTACTCTGATCAAAGAAGTGGATGACGGTGACTTCAAAAGATTAATGATGAAACACGCTTCTGACCTCCTATTAGAGTAATTATGGACTTGAAATACATAATGAGATAAACATTCTCAGACATGGCCAATAAGTTTCTTTTGTTTTGCTGGACTATACATATTTATTAAGTGGGAGGACCTCTTCTTAGGGATGGAGAAATAGGGGAGGAAGGTAATTGGTTGGTAGATAATGGTAGATATGCAAAAAAATCAATAAAATATTACTTTAATGCTTAGAATAAAAAAAGGACAAAGACATGAACAGAACAATTTTGTAGCTACTTCATTAAATTATAAAGAACAATATACAAATATATAAAAGTAAAGTATACATAGCAATTCATTTTCTTATATGAGCTCTTGTTTTGTTATGTTTTGGTTTTGTATATTGGTATTTGTTTTTCTAAACTCACTTTACAGTTAAAAAAAGAAAAAAAGAGGAAAATGTTACACTGGCAAAAACAGAGTTCTAATCTACAGAGCTTTAAGAGAGTTATTCCTGCACATAAAACATGACAGGTATGAAAAGATACATTTTACCATTATTTAAAAGGAGCAAATGACTTAATAATTTAAATCCTGGTCAAATGAACACATTTTCTTCTATAATTACTTGTTACAATATTCAAAGTTATAACACATCTAAATTGCTATTTCATATGGTACTAAAAGCAAAATAGATTAAAACTGGTTTTAATAAAGTATTTCTAATGTAATACCTAGAGTGATTATTTTTACATGGTATAAAATAATACTACTTTGATCAATAAAGGGTTGCTAAAAATGCTGAGCAGTTTTTTTTTCATTCATTCTGAACAGACAGGTAACTTTCTATTATACTCTTGAGTGAGGTAGAAATTTCTTCTTATGAAGAGAATACTAGACTGGAGACAGAATGTCTAAGTCCTAATTCTACTTGAGAGACAAGGAGACTCAGTGAGCTAAGTAACATTTGAAATATAAGTTCAATTGTATTTACCCCCCTCACTTTAAAATAGAATGATCATGCTCGGCTACTTCAGGTTGTCACAAACATTATTTAAAATTATTACAAAAATTATAAACAGCCGAACAGACAACCAAAACACATGAGGGGGCTGACCAATGGTAATAATCACTTGAATATAAGATGGGCATCAAAAGAAATTACCAAAGATATGTACTAAGAGAAAAGGATCATGTACCAAGAATGATAGTCAAAGCTGCTATAAACCCAAGTGGAAAAGTGATATTTCTGAGATAATTAAAGCATAAAGGGAAAACCTCCATCATACTTCATAGATAACGAAAAGATAAGACTTGCGCAGTGTAAGGAGGTAAGAAGCTGTTATAATCTACATGGGTTTTGAAAGTCCCCTTACAGTGAAAGTATCACAGATTTAGAGCTGGAAAGATCATCACAAATGAAATAGTCCTATCCTTTCATTTTACATTTGAGGAAGCTGAGGCCCAGAGAAGAGACTTACCCTAAGTCACATATATAGATTAAAACCCAGATTCTCTGACTCTGATCTAATACTCTTTTCTTTGTACTACAATGAAATCACAGATCAATAAGGTAACAAAGTATATTAAAATTAAGATAGAAATTTGTATAGATTCTTCAAAACTAAGCTTTGCATCATAATGCCTATTATAACCCCAATGCCTCTCTTTTCTCCCTCAATTTGATGCTAACACCGATTATAATCTTACATCATTTTAGTTCTTGATACTCCAGCCTTGTACTCTTCCTAAACTTAGCCAAACCTGTGACTATAACCCATTAAATACATAGGTCATACTATTCTGCAAACCAGTAGAGAGCTAAAAGGATAAACAATGCAAGATTCATTATCTACAGATCTAAATCCAATCAGGTTGCAAAGCATCAACACATTCATAATTTTGTTTTCTAAGAAATGATGCAAATTCATTAGCTGAGCCTTTGTCTATCTAAATTTCTACTTTATCCAAAATATTTTGGTATTTATTCAGGAAAGTTTGGACAAAGACACTTACTACCCTTTCTTCATGGATAGAGGGTGAATCATGTATTTTTTTTTTAAAGCAATTGGGGTTAAGTAACTTGCTCAAGGTTACACGACCAGGTGTTTCTGGGTGGGTGCTAAGTGTCTGAGCCCAGATTCGATCCCAGGTCATCCTCACTCTGGGGCTGGTGGTCTTACTCACTGTGCTACCTGGCCACCCCAAATGTGAATCATATTGAAAGTAGCTAAAAGCTAGAGAAAGAGGCTCCATATGTCAATCTTTGAACCTTCCCTGTGTCACAGATTTCTAGTTCTCCCTTGCAAAGTATTATTTATTTAGATTCAAGAGATGCTATTGTATTCATGATATGCCTATTGTTTGTTAAACTACCGTGTTTCCCCGATAATAAGACCTATCCTGAAAATAAGCCCTCCCCTTACTGTGCAAGATTCCTCTAAAATAAGCCTTCCCCCAAAAATAAGCCCTATTGAGAGTGCTACTGTAGTGAAGGTGATCCCCTGCGCTACACGCTACATTATAGTACCCTCTGTATGCACCGTCCCCCCCCCCCC
>NW_027187419.1:93942965-93961521 GCF_028583685.1 Petaurus breviceps papuanus
TATTGAGATTGCTACTGTAGTGAAGGTGATCCCCTGGCCTACACGCTACATTACGGTACACTCTGTATGCACCGTTCCCCCCAGGGTGAAACGCACGCCGCACTCCGAGCTGCATCCAATCAGAGCTGCAGCAGTGAGCGCATCATCCTGTTCTTCCCCAGTGATTTGCTTATTGAATAAAGGTACATTTTTTGTTTACATTTACCTGTTTATTAAAATTGCTGTCAATGTTCATTAAAATAAGCCCTTCCCTGAAAATAAGCCCTCTGGTGTTTTTCTGTCCAAAAAAAATAATAAGAGTGTCTTATTATCGGGGAAACATGGTAGGTATAAAACATAGACATAGGGGAGGCCAGGTAGCACAGCGAGTAAGAGCACCGGCTCCAGTGTTGGGATGACCTGGGGATCGAATCCCGGGCTCAGACACTTAGCACCCACCCAGAAACACCTGGCCATGTAACCTTGAGCAAGTTACTTAACCCTGATTGCTTTAAAAAAAAAATAGACCTGCCTTTCTTTTTGCTCATCTTGCCATTTCAACTAGAGATATAAAGAATGACCCACCATCTCCTGGTCCCTTTGGGCTCCAAAACCTCTGATCTTATGAAAATATTTTTCTCTCTTCACATCCTCAGTGTGAAGGATTCTACTACTGGATTACTATTGGATTCTCTATCCTTTATTAATGATCTCTCTTACCAGAACTCTCTCTAGATATTTGGTCTACCTTCTTAACAACAAAAAGCTTACAAAAAATGCCAAGAAACCTATTAAGAACAGTGCTTTTAAAATACACTGGAAGTGTAAGTCATGGATTTTAAAAGTACTCATACTGGTTATTATGTTGGTTAATGCCAAGTATGATTGTTGGTGGAGTTGTGAACTGATCCAATCTTTCTGGAGAGAAATCTGGAACTATGTCCAAAGAGCAATCAAACTGTGCATACCTCTTGAGTCAGCAGTTTCACTACTAGATCTGTATCCTGAAGAGATTAAAAAGAGGGAAAGGATCCACATGTACAAGAATATTTATAGCAGCTCTTTTTGTGGTGACAAAGAATTGTAAACTCAGGAGATATCCATCAATTGTGGAATGGCTGAACAAATTGTGGTATACAAATGCAATGGAATACTACTGTGCTATAAGAAAGGACAAGCAGATAGATTTCAGAAAAAAACATGGAAAGAATTACATGAACTGATGCAAAGTGAAATAAGCAGATCCAGAAGAACATTGTATACAGTAACAGCAATATTGTGTGATGATCAGTTATGAATGACTTAGCTATTCTCAGCAATTCAATGATCCAAGAGAATTCCAAAGGACTTATGCTATCCATATCCAGAGAAAGAATTGATGGCATCTGGATGCTGATCAAAGCATACTATCTTTCACATTTTCCTTTTTTTTTTTTTTGGTCCATTCTCTCACAACATGACTAATATGGAAATGACTGAAAATAGATAATCTATATAAAATCGCTTACTCTCTTAGGAGGGGGGAAGTAAGAGAAGGAGGGAGAAAATTTGGAACTCAATTAAAAAAATTATTTACTACTAGTTACAACATTCACTTCCCCAATTTTCTCCCCCACTGTGTCCACCCCCCCCCCATGGCGGCATGCAATCCAATACAGGTTCTACATATACCTTCATATTAAACATTAGTCAAGTTGCACAGAAAAATTATAACCAATGGAATGAATAACGAGGAAGAAGAAACAAAACAAAACAAAAGAGAGAGAGAGCAAGTAGTTTGCTTCAATCTGCATTCAGACTCCATAATTCTTTCTCTGGATGTAAATGCTTTTTCCATCATGAATCCCTTGGAGTTGTCTTATAATCTTGTATAGTTGAGGGTCATAGATACGATGTGTCTGTAAATGTATGCAGTCTTCTTCTCCTGGTTCCACTCCCCTCATTCAGCATCAGTTTATATAAGTCTCTCCAGGTTATCATGAAATCTGTATACTTTTCATTTCTTATAGTACAATAGTATTCCATTACATTCATATACCACAAATTGTTTAGCTATTCCCCAGTTGATGGGCATCCCTTTTATTTCCAATTATTTGCCACCACTAAAAGAACTACTACAGATATTTTTGTAATACGGGTCCTTTTTCCACTTGTATGATCTCTTTGGGATATAGCCCTAGAAGTGATATTGCTGGGTCAAAGTGTATGCATATTTTTATAGCCCTTTGGGCATGGGAACTCAATTTTTTTTTAAATGAATGTTAAAAATTGTCTTTACATGTAATGGCGGGGGGGGGGGAATAAAATACTACATAAATAACAAGAACAACAAAATTCCAAGTCTGTATTGTATTGACATTGGAAAGCTAGGTGGCACAGTAGATAGAGCACTGGACCTGGAATCAGGAAGACTCATCTTCCTCAGTTCAAATCTGGACTCAGACATTTATTATCTGTATGACTCTGGTCAAGACATTTTACCCTGTTTACATAGTTCCTCATCTATATAATGAGCTAGAGAAGGAAATGATAAACCACTCCTGTATCTTTACCAAGAAAACCCAAATGGGGTCACGAAGAGTGGAACAGAAATAAAAATGATGGAACAACAAAAATAAATTTATTTAAATAACAAAAATTATTGAAAAGTTACTAAAAGTAACTTTAAGTACATACCCACTTGATATGATTCCACTTTACAGTCAGTAAAATACTTTTTTTTTAACCAATGTATTTTTTCACATGATTTCAGCATAAAATAGTAGCGCAATTCTCTTCAACAACTGAAAGTGAGATTGGCTTTATAACTCAAATGTTACAGCATAAAGCGTGTTTTTGTTTTGCTTTGTTTTTCCTTCAAAGCAATAACCTAAAAGGCAGCTAATGGCACAGTGTATAGAGTGCTATAACTGGAATCAGGAAGATTCATTTTCCTGAGTTCAAATATAGCCTTAGATACTTAGTAGCTATGTAACCCTGGGTAAGTCACCTAACCCTGTTTGCCTCAGTTCCCTCATCTGTAAAATGAGATGGAGAAGGAAATGTCAAACCATTCCAGCAGCTTTGTCAAGAAAACCCCAAATTTGTACATGAAGAGTCAGACACTTTATCTTTTTTCCTAGAAGATACATTTGAAATTACTTCAGTTCAGTGGTTTTTCAGTCATGTTATAGAATTAAAAAGAAATACTTTTTTATAAAATTTTGCTAAAATATCTAGATTTCTCTAATAGTAAAAATGTGTTCACACAGTGTACCAGCCATGTCATAATGGTTTCCTTCATTCTTCCTGAAGCAGTTGGATCATGATCTAACTTGTCTTGCATATGTATCATCACCAGTGCTGCCCAAACATTGGCACTTCATTTTTGCATTTTGGCACATTCTCCTTAGTTTTCATTACTTTAATAACCAAGCTACATGCCAATTTATAATTTATTTATAAAATCTGAGGACATTTATAAAATGGTGAATATTTTGATGGAACTGTCTTCATTTGACAAGTGAGTAAGTAGCACAGACCTATTAAAGGGTAGTTACCTACTTTCATCAATAGGTGGTGACAGTGGATAGAATTGCCACAAAGTTTTGAATTCAAGTCAAAAACTTTTACAGTAGTGAACACCAACCGTATGAAGAGCAATGTGTTAGAATCAAAACTGAGCTAAGATTGGCTTTCAAAATAGGGCTTCTGGTACTGTATGAGGCAAGCACAAAAATATACTATAAAATAATACATAATGAGTATAACAAAGAGGTAGAAACTATGTGAGATCTGAAAACGGGAATGTTTATTATTATTTGTGTTGATCAAGAAAAGCTTCCTGGAAAGTGACTTATGAGTTGGGCTTTAAATGATAAAGTGGAATTCTACCTGTTAGTGGAAGGAAGGGTTAATTCAGGCATGTCGGGTGGGTGAACAAAAAGCATGAACAAAAGCACGGTGGCAGAAAAGTATAGGACTTGAATGTGTAATAGTGAGTAGTATAGTTTGGGATGGAATGTGAAGTAGTACGTAAGACTATATACAAAGTATGGTATTTTGTGTCTCATTTTTGAAGTTTATATTTTTAAATAAAAGAGTAGTTGTCAGGGCAGCCAGGTGGCTCAGTGAGTAAGAGCACCGGCTCCAGTGTTGGGATGACCTGGAGATTGAATCCTGGGCTCAGACACTCAGCACCACACCCAGAAATAACTGGCTGTGTAACCTTGAACAAGTTACTTTACCCCGATTGCTTAAAAAAAGAAAGAGTAGCTGTTAATTTTTAAACTGTTAAAAAGCCTTTATTTCTTTAGTTTGATAAATACAAAAAATGTCTACCTGATTATAGTAGTCAATAAATATCAACCCCAAAATAAAATTCCCTGGATGCATGTCTCAATGAAAAATGCTGTATATAAGAATGGAGTTGGAATACCATGGGCTGGAATAGTAGAAAGGCACCTGATTGCTAATGGCACACAAAGGAACTTGAAACTCCAGCTATTATGCTGATTACAGATATGTTTGCCTATTACTCTGTGAATCATATTTCTAAACTGTAGGGACATTGTTATATATATTTTTATCAGGGACAGAGAAAACACTTCTCTGGTAACTCAGATCACTTTAAAATATACATTCTTATACAAATGTACACATGGCAAGATTTTAAGATTATCAAGAGATGAGAAGAGTGAGGTCTTTTGAATGTCATTGGACATTATATTATTTTTTTCTCTGTGGCAATCAGGGTTAAGTGACTTTCCCAGGATCACATAGCTAGTTAAGTGTCAAGTGTCTGAGGCTGGATTTGAACTCAGGTCCTCCTGACTCCAGGGCTAGTGCTCTCTCCACTGTGCCAAATAGCTGCCTATTATATTATTGAGCATTCTACTAGAACTATGCTAGTTTGGTGGTCATTCAAGCATGAAATGAATAATTTTTCTATCCTTTTTTTTTTTTTTTTGCCATTTTGCTGTGTTCTTACATGGTAGTTCCCCAAAATAACTACCACCTAGATTCCCAAGGATGCAAACACCTCTACTCCTCTCCTGGACCATTGAATTTATCCTAAAGACCATTCTCATACCTGCCTTGAGGAGTTAATCTATTCAGCTTTGGAATTCTGCCTAAGACTGAATTGTTCTGCTTGGCTGGTGAGTAAGTACAAAGTCTCTGAATCCATTATCTGCTGCAAGTCCTTCTTTCTTTTCTTTCCTCTTTCCTTTCACCTCTTGTTCTGGGAACAGTAATTAAAGCAACACTGTTATTGCTACTGGAAAAAAGAATGACACTGGTTCTGCTCATAATCTCAGTAAGTGCTCAGAACAAAATTCTGCTTTACAGCCACCAGTCCCCTATGAATTTGTCCCTATCAATATAATGTAAGCTCTTGAGGGCTAATACTTTTTACTTTTGTATTTCTGTCCCTGGTGCCTAGGACAATTTCTGGTCCATGTATTATTCTTGTAGGTCATTTCAGGCATTTTGGATATTTAATGACCCCATTTGGGGTTTTCTTGGCAAAAATACTGGAGTGGTTCGCCATTTCCTTCTCCAGTTCATTTTACAGATGGGGAGATTTAAGCAAATGGTAGTTAAGTGACTTGGCCAGGGTCATACAGATAGTAAGAGTCTATGGCAGGCAGAGAGAATAGGTAGTGATTCTAAGAAGTTTTGAGAAGAGAAGGACTTTGTGGAACTCATATCAGATGGTCCCAGATTTCTGAGGGATGCATGCTGATAATTCATTGCCTGAAAGTGTGGAGAAGAAAAGATTTTGTAAACATTTAGATTCAGTAAAAAAGATTCAGTAAAAGAGAAATTAAACTACTCTGGAAAAAATATCATCTTACAGTTTTAGGCCAATATTGTATACATATCTTAAAGCCAACCTGAAATAGCTATATCTAGATTTACATATATTTCTTATTGGCAAAATTGCAATTTTTGTTTCTGACCAGTTTTTGAGAACTCGAAGAGAACTAAGTTCAAGGTGATCAATTTCTCTGAACTGCCAAATCAAAAGGATTGGTGTCAATTATATGACTCTCTTATAAGTCTAGTAGGTAAAATTATAGTAAAAATTTTGATCATGCATCAAAATATCCTATACACTTTTCTTTTTGCATGAAATGCTGATTTGTTAATTCACCAGAAAGTAATATCTTCACCATTAGATGACATTGCAAAATTTATTAAGTGATCATATGGATGGGACACTGAATTTTGTACTTCAGAAATTAAACCAGTCTGGTATATTACAATCTAGATCCATTTTTACCTATCGTGCTGGATAAAGTCAGCTAAACATTGGTTAATTTAGTCAATATTTGTTAAGTAACTATAGATTTTAGAGGCTGTGCATAATTTAGCTAAGATATATTCCCTCCACTTACAAAATATTCACTCCAATAAAGAATAAGGAACAAATATGAATAACTATAATATACAATGATAAGTATATTAGAGAGATTGAAAGCAAAATGTTTTGAAATCTCTAAATGGGATAGGTCATTAATGACAGGAATATTATAGAATCACAGATCTGGAAGGGATCTTAGAAGGCACCAAATTCATCATTTTATAGATGAGAAAAGTGAGGCACAGGGAAGTTAAATGACTTGCCTAAGGTTACACAGTCAGAAAGCAGCTGAGGTGGGATTTGAACCCAGGTCTTCCTGACTTTAAGTCTATTACTCTATCTACTACAACATGCTGCCTCTCAAGAAGAATAATCACATGAGAAAACATTTCAATTAGGCTTTAATGAATGGATAGAAATTCATTGGGCAGTAGTGGGAGGACAGAATAGTTACGGGCTAAGAAATGGCATAAACAATAGTTTAGAAGTGGTAAATGGGGAAGAGGGAAAAGTAGTTGTATCTGACAGAAGCATCAAGGGAATTTATATGAGACTAGGGTGGTGGAATATCATGAAGGCTCTTGAATGTCAAGAAAATAATTTTGAACTTGATACTATATGAATAGGTAAGGTAATAAAAATTTCTGAGCAGGACTAACTTGACCAGATCTATGCATAAGATTATTCTGGAAGTAGTGTGAAAGATCAATTACAGGGGTAAGTAGAAGACATGTTAGGAGATTATTGCAACAATACAGGAGGAAGTAATGAAAGATTACATTAGGTTACAGGAGGAAACTGATTAGAAATATGTTGCTGATGTCAGTATTTGGAGAGAGAATCAAAGGCAAAAAGCAAGCTTTGGAACATCGTTTTTTTTTTTTTCTATCCACTAAACTAAATGCTATTTTTAATTCCTTCAGCTCTCAATGATAACCTGGGTTTTAAGCCTAATAAATTTGCATAGGATTCATTATTACTCCTAGTAAACATGAATTTTCACATTTCAATGAACTACCAATGTCTACTAAGTTGCATTGGTGTCATCCTTGCTCTTATGGAACATAAAAGTTTAATGTAAACACAAAAATTTTGACCTAAAAGATACATCAATATTTGAATAAATACTAACATGGTTAAATAAGATCTTTTTACTAGATCTCTGCTATAACATTAGTCTATTTGAAATTCAGTTTAAAACAGATTTATCTTTGATCTCATCCAAGAAGGTTCTTACTGAATCACAAAAAAAAGACTTATCTGTATAGCAGATTTACCTTCACTGTTAGAGTGCACCACAGGGGAAAAAAACCCAAATGATGGCCTGTTGGTAAATTATCATTTTATTTATCATATTTGCAGGCATTAAAGTCAAGGGCTTTATACTTAGAGGAAATGTCTTTCCTCTTAACCACTTCAGTGTTGAAATGAATTATTCTCTACTGAAGAGAAGCTTGTGTTACACCAATGGCAGTAAGCTAATTTGTTAAGATGGTCTAGAATTAAAGACAAATTCAAAGAGTTTGGGAAGAGCCCATTAGTCATCATATATTGAGTCTCAAAAACTATTGAATCACGTTGATTGAATAATACATCTCACAATGTAATGGTCAGACATTGTGTCATCCCTTTAAAATAACAGAGAGCTATGAAAGACATTAAAGCTTACCCTTTGATTAACTTTTTAGGAGGTAGCAGGAACTGCAAGTACATTTAAAGTACATCTCATCCCAATGGACCATAAAGCTGCTTTATCAAAGTTTAAAAAGAAGTTAACTACCCAGTAACCATATAAATTTAAAACACAGAATTCCAGCATCCCTGCCATTACGTTTTTTCTTTATATTAATGCAGCTTTTGTTTTTGTTTATTTGTTTGTACTCATTATAATGGTGTAGTCTAAAATCCACTTATGCCTTATTATTCTTTGTGACTCTTGTCCATGAATTCCTATAAATCCTCAACTTGAATCTCTTAGCATGTCATGGAAACCAATGGACCACTTAAGGCATTCATCTGTTATCTCTTGCTTTCCTTAATTGATGACCTGTCTCTTCTTCTGGCGTCAATCTCTTTAAGAATTTCAATTATGTTGCTTTCAGCATACAATTTTTATTGGTAATATGCTGCAGGCAATTCATACCCATCATGCATTTCTCCATATCCCTTTGGATACTCACAATGTAAATTATTCTGAGTCAATAGTATTCCATGATGAACAGCCATATAGTTATTGAAAAAATAATGGTGTTACAAATATGGCTCTTTGCCTAAGTTTCTGCTCAAGGCCATTAAAGCCACAGTGCAACTTTCCAAAGCAATCTAACCTTCTTTCTCCTATTCATTTCTGAGACCAGATTTGTAACCATCTTCTATGTCTTATCAAAATATATACACTGATTTACCAGCTCTTTGGGCAGACCATCCAAAGGTACGTTATGAACAACCAGCATTCTTCTTCCATCCCATTATTTTTTTCCTGTGTAGAAACTCTCTTTAGTTTAGTCAACACTCTTCAGTTAAGATATATCTAATTAAAGAGCCTCTACAATGCTCTGGGGCTTGGTCAATATAATGTACCCTCTCAAACAAATGCATCTGGAAGACCTCACCATCAATAAGTGAGACTTCTATTTGACTTTACAATGAACAAATTCTACAAGAGTGAGAAATACCTTTAGTAATCTTGTCTCCCTGCTTTATATATCACTTGACAGTCACCAGAGGGTCAATACATGGTGTTCCAAAAGACTTGGAACACTCTGTATAGATCTAGAAACATTTAAAAAATGTCTAATATGTACAAGGCACTGTGAAAGACAAAACGTAAAGCTCCTTCCATTATCATGTTTACAGACAACTAGGGAAATCCAACATATATACAGGTAAGTTAACAAAAAATACACATAAAATAATTTAGCGAAGGAGAAAGCACTACAAAATGGAGCTGGGAGGGTGTTATATAAGGGAAGACTTTGTAAATGAGCTAGTAGTAACTGAGATATTTTGGAAGAAAGACAAGGATTCTCAGCAGTAGAAGTAAGGATGCAGTATATTCCAGCTATAAGGACACCAATTATACAAAAGCATGGAAGCAGGCAATGAGATATGTTTTGGAGAGAGCTTGCAGTCCAGCTTGATTGGAACAAAGGGGGTAAAGGAGAATTTGGAATCATACTGTAGAGGATTTTAAATCTTAGACTATATATTTTAATATTACCCTAGAAACAACAGGGAACCAGTGAAGATTTTTAAAGAAGGGGCATGGTCTTATCTACATATTGAGAATATGTATCTGGTGACTATATGGAAGATAGACTAAAAAGGGGTTGAGATTAAACTAAGGGAGAACAATTAGGACACTATTACAAAAAATCTAGGGAAGGGGGATGGGCAGGTGGCATAATGAATAAGAGTGCCAGCCCCGGCATCAGGAGACGGGATTGGTTTTGGCCTCAGATTGTTGGCACCCATACAAAATAACTGACCATGTAACCTTGAACAAGTTACTTAACCCCAATTGCTTTAAAAAAAAAAAAGAAGAGTTGATGAAGAGGATCAGAAAAAAATTGTGTGAGTGGGCAGAAGGGATGAATGTAAAGACTACTATAGAGACAGAGAATCAATTATACAATTGATGAGATATAGAAGAAACACGATAAGAAGGGAGGGTCTAGGATCTTTCCAAGGTTGCAAGCATGAGTGACTAGGGGACCCTGGTACCCTCAATAGAAATAGGAAAATTTAGAGGACAGATGGGTTTGGAGGTTAATGTGAGTTCCGTTTTATACATACTGAGTTTGAAGTGAATCCAATCTATATTATGATATCCATTGGACAGCTGGTAATATGGAATGGAGATTAAGATTATAGCAACATGCAAGGTGGGACCTGACTGCTTTCAATGAAATTTTACCTTACAGTGAACATTCAATAAGCACAATGATTCCTAAACTCACCATATCCTTCAATCACACATGTAACTACCAAAAAAAGGTAGTCTACTGTAGAATATCATCAGTGAAAGTCTGAGAGGTCTCTTCTTAGACTTGTATAAAAAAATGCCTTCAATATTTGTATAGATTATTCTCTTAAAGATTTTGTATATATGGGAAGGCAGGAATAAGAATGAATTAGCACTTAGTAGGCACTTAGATGTTTATAGATCGATGATAACATGCAATACTACTTATTTTTATTGGCTTTTCCAAGTAGAGTGTCTGAGTCATCTTTCCATTAGCCTAAGTCTTGTTTGATTTACTGATTTCATCTATCTATATTGAGAATGTCAGGAATCTTAATCAATGGACCAGTGGGTGAGAACTGTAAGAGAATAGACAGGTATTCTAGTCAGCTCCCACTCCTAGCTTCATTTTACAGTTGAGAAGACTGAAGTTCAAAAGGAGCAAACAGGTCACATCAGTAGTAAATGAAGGAGCTGAAATTCAAACCCCCATTTCTAATTCTAGCACCATTTCTATTACATCACCCTGAATCCTTGAAATTCCTTCAATTGTTTGTTTACTCATTGGACAAAGATTTCATATTATTATAATTATCATTAGTATCATCAGTATATTCCTGTCATATTCTAACACATTTTTCATATAATGGGAATGGAGAGGGGAAGAAATGAGAAGGTATGAGGATGCCAGCGAGGGTGATGCATTGCAGCAACTTCATATGCTTTGGAATTATTAAAGATGTAAATGCTTGGCAAGAATCTGGAAATACTGGAACACTGAGATACTCCTGATTAGATTAATGAAGATGGGAAAAATATTGAGTCCAAAAAAGAGAGGAAGCAGCATAGGGTTGAAGACTGGTCCTACTCAAAATTGTTATGATGATTAGTTTACATGTAGACTAATTCTGTAAGTAGTTCACTTTTGTGTTCTGTTCTCACAAGAATACAAGATATACTGAAACAATCAGAAATACTACTGCTACAGTGGCTGCAAATGCTTCAGTATAGATGATGTTGACAACTGAAGAGACCACGATGACACAGGAAATGCACTGAAGATGGGGAGACCTTCACCGGGTACTAATACTATTTTATAGCAAACATCTTTCTAGTTATTGGCAAGAGCTTTAGACTTCTATATGTCAATGATCTAAGTTCTTGGTCACCCAACAATCAGGAAAGATAATTTTCAAAGAGATATGGAAAGATCTTATAAACTGGTTAGAGTCAAATGAGTAGAACAAGGACAATTTAAATTACAACTTCCATATTATCAAAATGAAAAAAAATGAAGACATATAAAATGATAAAGAATGACATGGACATGTTCATGAGAACAATTTATAATAACAATGGTATTTTAAAAACCCCCAACTTTTAAATCCCAAGGAACTCTGATAAATGTAACGACCATCTGTAATTCCAGAGAATCAAAGATAATGCATGCTATCCATCTCTCAACAGAGAAGGTCCTGAATTGTTTTTTAGGATTTCTGCTCAAGACCTGAACAAAACCTTACCTTTGGTGGCTATAGCCACAGTTTTAACCACAGGAGGAAAAATGTTTTTATCAAAGAATATTCCTAAAGACAAATATTAGAAATGATTCAAAAAGATCTGTGGAAAGGTATTAAATATTTGTATCAATATCTAGCTGGTAAACATAGCAGAAAACTTGAATCCTGCATTGTCAAATTAAAAACAACACAAAAGAAACATGTGGAATGGAATCTGGAAAACAAATATATCTTTGAATGCTGTCTCCTAAACCAATAATTGGAAGTAAAAAGCCAGAAATATAAGGTGATACTGAGTCAACTTAGCCCAAAAGACAAAATAAATAAACTAAGAGTAATAAATACTTTACTTCAGAGGTTTGAAAAGAAAAAGAAAAGAGAAAAAAATCATAGAAGAAAGAAAAGTCCCAAAGGAATAAGATGTGTAAGATTTCTGTTTGTCTATATAATTGTACTACTTCATTACAATAAAACCACAATTTGGAACAAAGATGAAATAGAAAACTTGTGTACTATCAACATAATGAAAAATGGAAAAGTCATTTCTAAGGAGTTTGTGGAAATTCTCATTCCTATGCAAAATTGGAAAGCAATGAGGTCAAGTTTATTGGCTTAAATGCTTCACTGCAGTGAATGAATTACCAGCAAAGTACTTTACCATTTCTTCTCAAGTGAAATCCTCTTTTATTTAACAGAAGGCAGCACATATATACTACTAATAGATAAGAATATAAGTGACCCCCTACAAATAAAGATGAATTACATGTTTATGCCCACAAGCTGAAGTTTGTGTCATTCAAAATAAATCAATAAATGCTTGTAAGAAAACAATTCACTGGGCAGAGTCAAGATGGCGGAGTAGAAACAGGACCTCTGCCCATCTCCGGCTCTCACCACCTCCAATCCATGTAAAAGGGGTCTCTGTACAAACTTTGGAGCTACAGAATCCACAAAGTGACACAGAGAAGCTAACCTCCCACTGAGGACAGCCTGGCAGGCCAGCAGGAATTGGCCAGCACCACTCTGGGAGCCAATCCCAGGTCCACGTTGAGGTTTTAGCCCCATGGCGGGCCTGACCAGCCACAGGCTAGAGGGACTCCAGATCACCAGCAGCTGTGGTCATTTCCAGATTTATCAACACATAGATGCAAAAGGACAAAGCAAGAGGTCAGTACAGTGTGGACTTTGGGACCCAGTACTTGGGAGGGCATTGGCTTTTGCCCCTCGGGAAAGGATCTGTTGAGGGCTGCAGCGCAGCCACCAACAGGTGGCAGGTTCAGCTCCTGGCCTGCAGAGTGTAGGGGGACAAAGCAACCAGTCTGAGGGGTAAGCGCTCTTGCTTTAACCTGCTTGGCTCTGGATTACAGTCTAGGGCGGAGGTCCTAGGGTGTCTGAACAGTTAGCCAGAGCATGTGGAGGCTTCACAGAAGGCACCCAACTAATACCTCCAGCAGCTGAGAAAACCCAAGCATTTGGTAAGAAGATCACCTGTCTGATACCAGAGTCCTACTGTGGCAAAAAAAAAAGCCCAAAAGTCAAGAAATTGAGTGGCAACATGACCAGGAAAAGGAAGCAAAGCAAACAGAAGAATCCAACCTTAGACTCCTATTTTGGGGACAAAAAGGATCAAAGCATGGAACAGGAGGAAGACAGTGAAGTCAGAACTCCTGCACCAAAAGCTTCAAAGGAAAGGAAATACAAGCTGATTACAGGCCATAGAGGACCTTAAGAAGCAGATAAGAGAAGTGGAGGAAAAATTGGGAAGAGAAATGAAAATGATGCAAGAAAATTACAAAATGAGAGTCTATAGCCAAACTAAGGAAAATAACACCTTAAAAAACAGACTAACTCAAGTGGCAAATGAGGCTCAAAAAGCCAATGAGCAGAAGAAAGCCTAAAAGAGCCAAATTTGCCAGATGGAAAAAGAATCTCAAAAGCTCACTGAGGAGAATCATTCCTTCAGAATTAGATTGGAGCAAATGAAAGCTAATGACTTTATGAGAAATCAAGATGCTGTTCAACAGATCCAAACAAATGAAAGAATAGAAGGCAATGTGAAATATCTCATGGGAAAAACCACTGACCTGGAAAATAGATCCAGGAGAGATAATTTAAAAATTATTAGACTACCTGAAAGCCATGATCAAAGAAAGAACCTAGAAATCATCCTCCAAGAAGTTCTCAAGGAAAACTGCCCTGATGTTTTAGAACCAGAGGGCAAAATAGAGGTTGAAAGAATCCACCAATCACCTCTTGAAAAAGATCCCAAAAAGAAAACTCCTAGGAATATTATAGCCAGGTTCTGGAATTCCCAGATCAAGGACAGAATATTACAAGCAGCCAAGAAGAAACAATTTGAATATTGTGGAAACACAATCAGGATAACCCAGGATCTGGCAGCTTCTACACTGAGGAACCAAAGGGCTTGGAATATGATATTCCGGAGGGCAAAGGAACTAGGATTAAAACCAAGAATCCCCTATCCAGCAAAACTGAGTATCATGTTTCAGAGGAAAATATGGTGATTCAGTGGAAAAGAGGATTTTCAAGCATTCTTGATGAAAAAATCAGAGTTGAATAGAAAATCTGACATTCAGATACAAGAAGCAAAAAAAGCATGAGAAGGTAAACAGGGAAAAGAAATCATAAGGAACTTATGAAAGTTGAACTATTAACATTCCTACTGTAACTGATATTTTGATATGATATTTTCTCAGTATGAAAGCAGTTGAAGGGAATAGAAATATATATATATGTGTGTGTGTGTGTGTGTGTGTGTATCAGAGGGTATACGGGTGTATAAATACATATGTGAATGTGTGTGTGTATGTTTACAGGTATACATAGATAGAGGGCACAGGACTAATTTAATAGGAAGGGATGATACTTAAAAGGTAAAGTTAAGAGGTGAGAGAGGAATATAATGAGAGGAGATGGGGAGAGACAGAATGGGGTAAACTATCTCATATAGAAGAGGCAAGGGAAAATGGTTACAATGGAGGGGAAGAATAGGAAGGCAAAAAGGAATGGGTCAACCTTATTCTCATTGAATTTGGCTGGGGGAGGGAATGAAATACACACTAAATAGGGTATCTGACCCTACAGGAGAGTAGGGGGGAAGGGGAAGAGGGAGGATGATGGAAGGGAGGGCAGGCTGGGGGGGGGGAGGGAAGCACCCACTTTTGAAAAGGGATGGGATCAAAGTAAAGAATAGAACAAGTGGGAAGTGTGATAGGAGGAAGGGAAATATAGTCAGTCTTTTACAATATATCTACTATGTTAATGTTTTGCATTAGTTACACATGTACAACCTATACTGAACTGCTTATCTTCCCAGTAAGGGTGGATGACTAGGGAGGAAGGGAATGAATCTGGAATTCAAAGTTTTAAAATAAAATAAAAAATATATATTTATATATACTATTACTAATACTATTTTACATGTAATTGGGAAATAAGATATACAGGTACTGGAGCATAGAGATCCATCATGCCCTACTGGAAAAGTCGAAGGGGGTATGGAAAAAGATATGGGAGAGAGTAGATGGGAGGAGCTGATATCCTATGGGACTGCTATTTTGGGGTGGTGGTAGGGGAAAATCGGGGTGAAAATTTGTAACTCAAAATCTGGCAGAAATGAATGATGTAAATCAGAAGTTAATAAAGCATTTGAAAAATGAAAAAAAAAGAAAACAATACATGGCTATGAAACATCGTAAAGTAGTAAAAAAAATAAATTACCTATTTGGCAATTTTTGAACAATTCATCAGAAAGAACTGGAATATTAATGCTACCTTTATTACTTATTTAAATGTGTTTGACTCAGTTTCATACTCATGGCTTATTAATATTCTGCATATAAAAATTTAAAATATCAAAGTACAATGAAGGGCAGTTAGATGGTACAATGGATATAGCACCAGGCCTGTATTCAGGGAGATTTCTTTCCCTTCATCCAAATCTTGACCAGACACTTATTGTATAACCCTGGGCAAGTCACTTAACCCTGTTTGCCTCAATTTCCTCATCTGTAAAGTGAACTGGAGAAGGAAATGGCAAACCAATCCAAGAAAACTCCAAATAGGGTCACAAAGAGTTAGACACAACTAAAAAGACTCAACAAGTTTACGTTCTAATAACTTCTATTTAGTTACATATACAATATTTTATCTTTAACAATTTATAGAATAATAAATATAAAATAATAGGCAGCATTGTGGTTTTGTGCATAGAGGATTGGACCTGTAATCAAGAAGACATGAGTTCAAATCTTGATTCTGATACTTATAGGTTGCACGACTCTGGACAAGTCACTTTAAAAAAAAAAATCTCTGTCTGCCTCAGTTTCCTCATCTGTAGAACAACAATAATAATAGAACCTAACTTCCAGGGTTAATGTAATTATAAATGTAATGTACAATAAATGCTGTAAATATAAAATGAGATACTTACAAAGCAGTTTGCAAACCTTAACGTGCAATAAAAGGCTTCATCACTGTTATTATTGTTAGCAATGATGATGACAAAATAAGATGATCACTTTTCCCAGGATGATTTCTACTTGAACGCCATTAAAGATATGAATGAAACAGAATTGCTGCAATATGTTGTTGCTACCACCACCACCACACCTCTATTACTAGTATCCTCTATTTGTGATTTCATTGATATAGAGAACTCCCTGCATATAAACTCTTTAGTGATGTAGATGGTCAACTTATTTATAACTTACAGTCTTAATGAAATAGCTGGGGTACACAGAGTGTAAGTTACTTGACTAATCATACAACTAGCATGCGTCAGTGAAGGGATTTAAACATAGAACTTGATTCTAAGGCCAGCCCTGATGCCACATTACCGTTCATATAGAGTACCAAGAATTAAACTCTTAAAACCTATAATTTTAACTCTCTCTGCTTTCTTTTCTTCCACCCTGTTACCAGTATGGTAGATGTAGAAGGCTGTTGCACAGAACCAAAGGCCATTTTACATTTTTCTTTATTTCATGGGCTGCCCTAGATAAAGAATCCATCACTAAATGACCAGTCTACTGATGTTTGGCCTAGCTGTTCATGGAAAAGCCCCTTAGAAAGCTGACAAGGCCTTATGCCAAGCGTACAGTTGAAACTTTCCTGCCAGAACCTATGCTCTCTTGGAATTGCTTTTTAGAACCCAGCATCACTTACATTTAATTAATCTAAAGAAATACAATATGAATAGGCAGATGGAATGAGGGTTATGTTATCTTACAGGAGAAGAGCAGAGGAAGAAACAGGAAGAGGGTGTATGTATTTGAAGTTCACAACTATAATAAAACATAGCTTAGTTTACTACAAGCTTGTAACCTGACTTAAAGATATTTTTTCTCCTTTATTTTTATAAATATTTTATTTATTATATCTCCTTTTATTTATTATTTTTATTTATTTTATTATATCTCCTTTAATTTATTATTTTATTTGTTATATCTCCTTTTATTATATCTCCTTAAACCTGGAAATTGAATTAGTGAGTAGAATGTCTGATTCACTATGCTGAAATCGAATAAAGTCATTACTAGCATCTTAATAGAAGAGTGATACATTAAATGCCTGCCCACCAGTAACAATCTCAATGACACTGCACAGATAATGGTCCAACTTGACACAGCATTCTTTGATTATGATAATAGTGATGATCATAATTGTTAACATTTATATACAGGATTATAAAGTTTGCAAAATTGATTTAAATTAATAATTTCATTCAAACCTCACAACAACCCTAGAAGGAATATGCATAAATAGACAGTTGACAAATCTGTGGTTTCTAATTTTTTTTTTAGTTTAGTAGCCTAGTATAGTTGAAAAAATACTAGATTTGGAATCAAAGTACCTACATACAAATTCCATATTTGTTGCTTACTACCTCTATGGCACTGGACAAAACCATTTGTCTCTAGGCTTTATTTTACCCAACTATAAAATAGAGAAGTTGCGCTTCTAAGGTGCCTTCTAGCTCAACACCCTATGTTCCTACATGTAAGTCACAATCTCTACTACCTCACTTTAGAGTAGCTAGGTAGCAGAGTGGAGAGAGCAATGGGCTTGGAATCAGGAACTCATTTTCATTAGTTCAAATCTGACCTCAGACACTTAATAGCTGTCTGATCTAGGGTAAGCAACTTAACCCTGTTTGTTTCAATTTCCCAATGGCAAAATGAGCTAGAGAAAGAAATGGCAAAACACTCCACTATCTTCACCATGAAAATCCCAAATGGAATCTTGAGACACAACTGAAACAACTGAATGACAATAACAACAAAATTTCTCAGGTTTCTTTCAGCTCAACTTCCTGTGATCCTGCACATACTCCAAAATCTCTGCTATCTAACTATAGCCAATAAAAGATCCATAGCGGGGGCGGGGGGGGAGGCGGGGGGGGAGGGAAGGAGAGGAATGAGAGGAGGAAGATGATAGCCTTCCATCAGAATAAAAATAGTATAAAAATTCCCAGAAACTCTTATTCCTTTCCTGAACCCCTAAGGTAACTATTGTGTACTGAGAAAAGTGAACTAAAATAGCAAACCTGGGAAACAATACTCCTAGAAACTTCATTCTCATCCATCTTTGAAAAGTCAAGAGTTTTGAATGTCTTTAAATAACAGACATTTTTTATATTATAACAAATATATTAAGTGATGTCTATTTTGAATTTTTTGATTTACAAATCACTCTCTATCTATTATCTCCTATGGCTCTCATAAT